>NC_068356.1:2822650-2842650 GCF_020536995.1 Dreissena polymorpha
CATTCATAATACGCCTTGAGAGGAAGCGTATGATGTGGCAAACATAGAAAACATTTAATGCGGTGGGAATTCGAATAACAAGTGAACACAACAACTATTGAAGCTTTGTTTTTAATCTAATTCTTTTAAAACGTAACTTTTAAAGGTGCGCGAAATTGGCACTGACATCGACAATCGACATTCGAATATCGAGCTGGGACGAATATAGCTCTGACATCGACATTTGGTATAAGTCCGAATATTGAGCTGGGGCGAATATCGAGCCAGCTCTGACATCGACATTCGACACTATTCCCGAATGTCGAGCCAGCTCTGACATCGACATTCGGCACTAGTCCCGATTTTCGAGCTGGGACGAATATCAAGCCAGCTCTGATATCGACATTTGGCACTAGTCCCGAATATCGAGCTGGGGCGGATATCGAGTCAGTTCTGACATCGGCATTCGACACTAGTTTCGAATATCGAGTTGGGATGAATATCGAGCCAACTCTAACATCGAAATGCGACACTATTCCTGAATATCGAGATGGGACGAATGTCGAGTCAGCTCTGACATCGACATTCGACACTAGTCCCGAATATCGAGACTCTAACGTTCGACAAAGAATAGTCTTAGTATACGATAATAAGGTTAATACGTGTCTGTGTCAGTATTTTTGATGAATAACACAGCTCTGCGCATTGAAATTATCATATGATATCAGGTTGACATTATAATGTCCAATACTGTCTTAGGGAATAAATTATAAAATGACAAGAGCATATTCATTTGATTAGTTCTCATTATTTTCGCTCGAACAGAATAAGTGTATAGTGTATGTTCTGTTCATATAGAGTATGTTCTGTTATTAAACAAATAAATTAATTGAAGAACCGCCATTACATCGAATTTTCATTATGTCACTCACGAACATGTAATCTAGAATACAGCCATGCTAAACGTGACAGACTATTCCTACTTGTAGCGTGTTGTAAATAAATACATTTTTGACATTAGAACAATTTAACAATTGTAAACAAGTCCATGTATTTCCAAAGTCATAATACTCCCTGTCTTATTTATTATAGAAAATGTGTTATAAATTTTTAATAGTTGATAATAAACAATCCATTATCTTCACATATTTAAACGAACGTGTGCACAATTAAATTGTTATGTATGGAAAAAAGTTACTCTTAATATGAATGCGAAGGCGATATTCAGTGCTAAATAAAGTGATAGATGTGAACTATTTCGGACCCGATTGCTTTCATTTAAACATGAATGTACTCCATGGTATTCATACATGTGCACATGTTTTGATAGATGAATTTAATTACTATATGTGTCATACATTTATTGAACTTCTTAAATTCGCAATCGCAGCATGGTGATGGTATTTTTGCGAACGCGGACACCCTTCCAACTTATGCTGGGACTTACAATGTGTGCTGTGAAAGTTTAATATTTTTGCCATTTTTCGAGCAAGGAGTCATTTTAGAAAATGACTATGCTAACAGTTTTATTTTCCTTTTGCCATTATTATTTGAAAAATCTTTTAAAATGACTAATGCCTAGTAATTTATACTTGTTCTGTTGATTTTTTTTGAAGAGATAAAACACTAATATGCTTATATTTTCTTTATTGCACTTTTAAAACCGCATTTGCTATCATGACGACCTTTATAGAATTCGTATATAAGTGAATACCAAAACAAGTTTTTCTTTATCAATAATTAGTTTCACCTAGAGTATTGTATTATTAAATGGCTGTCACGAAAATGGGGGAAACATGTTAAGGATTGGTAACTCTCTGTGAATCCTTAATTATCCGGTACATTTTCCAAAACTTTGATATTGGAGCCAGCATACCATGCCAATTTGAAATATGTGAAGAAAGAACGGAAACTCATAATGCCGTTTTGCAGTTATAAAACCTTCACCCAAAATATTAATTTGGGAGTAGTCTCCCAATAGTCGAATAAAGTTTCACTTTCATGTCGTCTTTGACTGAACTTCTTTAGAGCCAACGCATCATGTGGTTCAAAAGTCTGATTTCCGACTTTTAATTTTATAAAAGAGCTACAATACGTATGTTAAAGTCAAATGATGTCATATTTAATTACAAATACGGACTTAATAGCAGTACGTTCACCTAAATGAAAGCACTAACTTGAAACCAAGTAAGAACTTAGGCGTCAAATACACAAATTACAAGAGCGAAATCCAATAATTATAGGTTATTAGACGTTTCACTGTACAATACGGAGATATATTTGGACGAGCATACAGTTTGACGTCATATTGGACGAGCCGTTAGGCGAGTCCAATATGACTTCAAACTGTGTGCGAGTCCAAATATATCCCGTATTGTACAGTTTAAACGTGTTATAAGCTTTTTATTCTATATCCCTTTCTTCAGCTCTTTGTTTCATTTATAAGTATTGTACTATAATCGAGCACACGTCAATAAGCTCGGAAAGATTGATACAAAATAAATAATTGTTAAGTATTGCATTTAAAATAGCTACAAATCAAAAACACATTTTAGAACATACTTTCAAAACTATGCTTGGTTTATTACATTATTAAACAACCATAATTTATGAATTGTATTTATACAATCAATACTTTATTATGTATTGGATTTGCAAATTTTATTTCACTTGGATTATAGCAACTCTTTTCGCAATAGTGCCTTTGTTAAAGAAATGTTACGGTCATCGCAATCTTAGAATGTTTTTATTCGGGAATATTCTGTCGCATGTAAACAATATTTTAACGCTGCGTGATGTCTATACATTTTCTATCAGCAGCAGAGGAACAACAGCTGACATTCTTACATTAAATATTTCCTTTATTTTCACATAATCATTCAATGCCCCTTTCGACACAACCAAGGTTTGTTATGTATGAGTACACAGACCTGACGTATACTAGATGAGAAGAGCAAAGCTAGCAGAATAGTCAATTGATGTTATTGCCTGTAATGAACATTGGCATACATGCATAACTATCAGCAATGGTTACAAATAATATTTGCAAATTACACAAAATAAGCAACGCTTTAGCTTACCTCTGTTAAGTATCACTTGTAAAAGCGTTAAACAGGCAACAAGCAAGAACATGATCAAATCAGTTTTCCGCCGCTAGAATCACAGTATTTTAATCGGTCACGTTACACCTTTTTATGAAAGTTATTCATGATATAGAATAAGACACGAGTGATGTTTTACAATTTTCATCTGAAATTGTTTAGGCAAATTTAGGTCATGTGTACTGACGGTCGCGTAAGACAACGGTCCTGATAATTTTAAAGCGCATGTCAGGCTATTCTTCCATTTCATCATACTTAATTGACATGAATGGCAATTGGTGTTATCAGTTTGGTATTGTCATATTTACGTGCATATATAGTTAAGGGTGTTCGATAAAATACTATTGAATATATTCAAACAAATTTATACATTATAAAGCAAGTTCACAATTCGCTGTGATTTTAAACTGAAGTGTTTGAATCTTGTCCAAACGACTCGTATATGTAAACTGCAAACGCAATACACAGACAATAATGCCCATATTTATTTTAGAAATATTTTGTGACATATAATTAAATTTGAATATTCAGTAAAAGTAAAAATTCTTTATGGCATTAATATATGGAGAATATCAGGTTACTGCCACATCGTTATGTTATATGTCAAGAGATGTTTACAATAGAATAACGGCGAGGCTTGCCGATCATGAGGTATTACAAACCGAAAGGTAACATGTAATCATTTTTTTTGCTTATGATACCATTCATCCCATACACATGTAAATAAGAATCGCTAAGACTTTTGTTTAGAACGCATCCGACTTAAAAATATAGGTTAAAGCGTACATAAACAATGTTACAATTTAAACAAAAAGACAGCTTACAATAAAATGACAACGAGTTTCTAAACAAATGATCTGCACGTTTAATTATTTGTAAAGAAAAAAGATATATTAGTTATTATAATTTTGACAACAAGTCCTGTATTCGTTATAATTTTGACAACACGTCCTTTATAATGCATAAACAGTTTTATGTTACTTCTATTTTATTATCTACATGCCATTTGACGGATACATTCGACTCTACAAAATCGAGTAGACTGCCTGTTTAAATATATCTGCGTTGATATATCTTAGCCCCATGCTTAAAACTATCAATATTCCACACTTTTCATGCATCTAAACCATATTGTTTGCAAAATAGTACATATCAAGAGTTCCGCGGTCGGAGATATATGCTCCCCAAACAGGGATTTGAACTAGTGACCCCAATTTCTAAAGGGGTCACCTACTGTCCAAGACCAATGCACATGTGAAGTATCAAGTCAATCGGTCAATTTGTTGATGAGTCATATCTCGGAAACGAGTTTGACACCTATTGTGACAGTGACCTTGACATTTGACCAAGTAAACACAATTTCAATAGGGTTCATCTACTGTTCAAGGGATATGCTCTTGTGCAGTATCAAGCCAATCGGTCAATTCGTTGACCAATTATTGATAAGAAACGATTTTCTAAGGCCAATGCATCTTTGAAGTATCAAGCCAATCGGTCAATTCGTTGACCAGTTATTGATAAAAAAAGAACTGGTCTACCGACAGACCGCCCGACCGACAGACCGACCGATTGACCGACATCCATCAAAACAATATAACCCATCTTCTTCGAAGGGGGGTATAACTAGATCGTTGCTATTCTCGTTAATCGATTAAATCTGCAAGTCCCAGCAAGATGCACTGATAACAGAAATAAAACAACTTATATCAGACACGTTAACTCGATAATACAAAATTGCTTAGACTTGTAAATTTTGTATATCAACCTGAGTTTATATTCACTTGTCAAATATCTGTCAAAACTTGTTATGTTGCTATAACGAATAATATCAAGTTCGTGCATTTTATTTGCCCTCTTAGGAAACTCTTTAAATTTTAATATACTGTTGCACGGTATGAGAAACACCAAATTGCTGACGATAATTTCTAAGGAGTACACATTGTGTATTTTTGTGGTTTCCACTTACCCGACCAATTCAATTTTTATGCCGATAGAAACTGATTTTCGTATTCCAAGTTGAGTTTTTCACAGTTTTACTGCTTTCGATCATATTACTTAATTCAGCAATACGGTAAGCTAGAAACAATCGTATTTATTACTTAAATTACTTTACGGTGACAAAACAACTAAAAACCTAATATGTTATAGAGAATTGGAAGAATCGCATATTGTTCTTGAATCGGAAAATTGTTTTTGAAATTAACGATATGAAACGTTTGGCAGACCTAGTTATCTTAAAGGTTTGATGATAAATTAGAACAAAATTACATTTGCTTTCTTGTTGTCATGTAGTTGATAGAACCAAAAGCTCAGAATGATAATGTAATTTACTTCGGGCCAAAAAATAGTGTCGACTGTCTTTGTTGGAGAAAACAGACATCTTTTCATATTGATCACGACTAGATAATTGTGTTTTTTTCTGTCCGAACTGATTGTTATAATTTGTAAATATTAACCAACTATTACACTTGTAATAATACTTAATAAGAAACATTTTTAAAACGGTATTACCTTAGATGGTACTCGAATTCGTGTACTTAAGCGTACAATTGCACGCGATATCGATAGGAATTTCAGGATTTAAACGGGGATATCCGTTTTCTTTCTGCGTAATACATTGCAATATTTTATTAGTAAGGGGGGACATAAAGCATGTTCCAATTTGCATTTTATTAAATTGTTGTTACAATTGTCATAGTAGTTATTTTTGAAAGAGTTTTATGTCAGATTTTTTTTTTAACTATTGGTTACAAAACTCAGCTGTCATGCGTCATGTTTAATTTCACTGCAAATGTGCCATATTTGTCAAAGTAATTTGTTCGGGCAGTTAATTGTCCTACCGATATGCGTTGTGCCAAGGGCAACTATGTGTTAAGTGTTGACCCTTGTACAAGATATTTTAAGGGAATTATGCTTAAAAGTGTTAGTTTGATTTGTATTATAATACTTCTAGTCGCACATTTTACCAAACTATTGCAATTTTGATCCTTTAATTCAATGTTTTCACTATTTACCTCTACACGTCAGAGTTGGTGGCCCCTGGTGAAGGCAGTTCGATCATGTGTGCACTCAAAGATGAGTAATATTCGACGATTATTGAGAATGGGATCTAGCACTATAACATATCAAGTAGATAGCGTTCATGAAATGGCATTATGTCGCCTTGCATTGGCATCAAAGTGTTGTGAAACATCATTTGCGCACAAACACACTTAAAAGAAGGGATGCCCATATTATATTAAGTTTTGAAGTGTTTTTTTGTTGTTGATGGCATATATTTGTAAAAGATGTATGACGTAATCTTGACTTAACTGATTGTAGTGTGGACGTTTATAATGTCTCTTACAGTTCTATATCTGGAAGCTCGCATGCGCATAAAACTAAAGACCCGGGAACGAGCATACCATTCTAAATACTGTTCGCGTTTCAAACGAGACAATACTTGCATCATGCATATTTACTAGTTGATACACGACCTCAATCCTCATGATTCATGCCTATGAAACTTCTACATTATAATCTAAAACAGAAACCCATGTTGTATCATGGGTTGATAAGTAACAAAAAGTTGAATACTATTTCTCAAATCTTTAATTATAATTTTTACAATAGTTTACATTGACGAATTTATATTCGCAAGATATGGTTTCGTTGATCATATTTATTGTACATATATCTGAGGCTGCCCCATAATAGTTATATCTTTATATCTTAAATGTATTTATATATTATATAATGCAAAAAGTGTGCGTTGTTGAAATAATTGTATGTTCATACACAGTATCGTCATTGCACACATGTTTCGTTAAAACATGCATCTATGTATCATAGCTCGCAAACGAAACATTTATATACATTATACTAATTTGCTTAATTTCAACCAATCTTGTCATTTTAGTATAAACTTTTTCACAAGTAGATCGCCATTCTTAAATGAATTGTAGTTATAAAAATATTCATTTGTGACTACTTGCTTAAAGTTTTTACCGAAATGGGCACTGAGTACATAATCCATGTTCCTAATGTTTATACTTGTGTTTCAATGCTATGATATTTTGTATTTGTAATTAACAAACAAAGGAAGGATGAATGTCTGTTCTGTCGGACGTTGTGATGGTTCCCTTAGATTATTGTCGTGGAATTGCAGCATCCACATTTCGTAGGACAATACTTCGCCTCCTTGGGGTCCGGACAGATGACTGCCAGCACATGAGGAATTAAGCAGGCCGAGTTGTCGTGGCATCCATGTAATGTTTTGTCTGTAAAAGAAATGACTTCGACTATTAACTCGAACACATATATCTGTTAGTAATTGACAAATATTAAAATGACCTATGACGCCGTGTTAAAACTCTTTAAGTATATGGGTAGTCCGTCTATTGCAGTGTGTGGTAGGTCGTTTTCCTCTTCCATGACCAGGGCTCCAGCCTCGATCCCGGTTTATGGTAGATTTTTGTGATCAATATACCCGGCATGTGTGTTTCTGCCGATACGCAGGTTTAACAGGATACAAGACAATGCTAACGTTTCATACACCACAGTTAACACTGGCTGGAAACTGTATTAACCAATCAACCCAACCTTCGTCATTTTAATCAGTTATTCAGGTGGGAGTGCTGGGGCACACTCTCGGTCCTCACATATTGCACATCTTTTTTTGTAAATAGCCATTTTCAAAACTATGCACCGGTAATTTTAATAACAAGTGTTTAGAAAAGAAGAAATGTTAACATAATATTTAATTTATCCGATACCAATGGATGTATTGTAAAGAAAGTACACATTTTAATCAAGGTGAGCAGTTTACCCTTTAACTTTTAAGAATTCACGGAGATTTAAAGACAATTTAATATATCTAATATACCAACTGTATTTTATATAGAGATGAACTAAATACACATTTATATAATTCATTATGTGTAATTATATTGTTTGTATTAAAATATGTGACCAAAGCTGGGAAAATCAGTCTTGTGTTCAAAAAATCACATTTTGACTTTTTGGCAATTTTGGATTCTCTAAACATCGTAGTTCACAAAAATGATATAGATTTTTTATTTATCACATTCAAAACTAATTTTATGACGTTCAAAAGTGACCAACCCTTCATTTTACCGTCACTAAAAGTTATCATTTAATGCAAAAAAACAACGAAAACATTCAAACAACAAGCACATTGTTTTATTAAAACAATAATCTTTCCTTTATTCAAATGCATAATTATAGTGCAATAAACTGACAACAGCATTATGGACATTTAAAATGTACCATTTGTGTTGCTATGGTAACCGATCTACATGTTAATAATCACCAGAGCACACAATCACGCCTTTTATAAATCCATTAATTGTATTTTCAATCAAGTGTTTGTTTAAAGGCAAACACAACATTAATTTCACTGTTTTGTAACTAGTTAAACAATAACAATCAATAATTTGTGTGTTCCATGAACAATTTCCTTTTTTTATTCAGTTACATGTGTATTTAAGTATAATGTAACCTCAAACACAACAGAATGGAAAAAACAGCATTGAAAAGTGTTGGTTGAAAGTACACTTGGATACTAAATGTTTCAGTAAATGAAATAATCATTATTTATCATTATTTCTGATAGAAAAAATAGACTAAATAAACAATAACTTAAACATAAAAATTGTTTGTTTTTGTTACTATGGAAACAATGTAGCAAACAAACAAAAATATAGGATTTTCATTGTAAAACATAAAAAAATACAATATTCACACTGATTTTTTTCCAGTTTTTCGGAAAGGCAGTCTGTGTCCATAAGGTGGAAACAATTGCATGGTTACATGGAAAAAAAGATTTTTGTTTTGTAAATATGAGATATAAAAAACTTGAAAACAAGCTTGTGCAATAAGAACAACAAACGTTTGCATTGAACATTTCAAAACCTGTTTCAACTGACACATTTAGCACTCGTATACATGTTTAGCTTTCCTAGGAATAGATGATTTTTTGCATTGTTTGGGGGAAAATATGTCACCCAATACCTTGGCCAAAATAAACACTGATACATGATGTATGTAATTGTTGTGGCATTATCAGAGAAGATCAGATGCGCATCTTAATGCATCTTCTTTTTTTTGGGGGGGGGGGGGCACAGTCTGTTTTTTGTTGCTCACCAGTAGCCCGTTTCGGACATGTCAAGTTTTTGGTTCATCTATTCGACAGAATTCACGAATGTTTTCAAATAAATACCACTGATGGTCCAGATCAAGCCCATTCGTAAACATTTCTTATGGCAGGTTGTCACAGCTCACATTAACATTCACTTTCGAGACCTTCCTGAGAGTGATTCTGACTAATGGTGAGTCACTAAATTCCCTGCACTCCACAACACCGGGATGATCCGCTGACACATGGAAATTGATGAAATTTGGTGCCATTCTTTATGTGGTGAAACAATGTCGAAAAGTAATCCTTCCTGTCTTAGATAACAACAGGATTGGAAGAGTCCCCCACAAGCTGGGGATGTTGTGGCCCGTCCTTGACGATAGCCCCAGAGACGCAGCGACATTAGACAACATTTCTGCATTGAAGTTTCTGTATCAAGATGACCATTTAATTAAGAAACAATTGCCAAATATAGTTTTCCTATAATCAAATTATTATTTTGTTGTTGTTGTTGTAATAGAAAACTACAAAGTTTGAAGGATGATTTTGCATGGGATTTTGTTTGCCATATCAAGAATTTCATACCAATAAAACAGCTGAAACTACTAAAATAAATATTTATTTTCCTGTTACAAGACATAAAGTACCTACACACTATTTTTAATTGATTTATGTTTTATTATTTTTATATTTTATTAAATGGCAGAACTATACAACTTGATAGACCTATGGAAATGCAAACAAGGTTTATCAAGAAGGATCATGCAGGTCACATACACCACACTGTAATAAGGAATTTACCTCCACTTTGACTTCCAGATGCCAAAGTGCCGATCTGGTGTAAACTTTGTATGTCTTATCAACATAAAGCTTAGTGTGATGATTCTGTGTAAACCTGAAATGTTAAAAAATAATTATTAAAAAAGGTCAGGCTACAATTTAGAATATGTATTTTGTAGTAATTGACTGACTTAAAAATGTTGACTCATTTCAATATATTATTTTAAGAGATTTTTCCTTTTGGGATTGATACCAGAGTAATTTTTTTTAACATTTTCACTACATATCAACACGTTTTACCATTTTGCCATTGCATTAATGCAAACAAATATTTTTAACAACAGGTTTACCTAAATTAATTTCTCAACATTAAAAAAAGCTATCAGAAACACAATAACTAATGGCTTGTTATTACCTACAATAACTCTCCACAGAAGGTACCAGATGACTATGTTGTTTTTATTTTGGCCGCAACAGTTGTCACACTGAAAGTGAGCATGCTGTTCGCCAAGACCGTATGTGTTGAGGTTGTGGTGAACCTGGCTGACCACAGCATTTGCACCTTTACCACGTGACTGGCCTTCGTCTGTGAGGTAAAACACCTGCTTTTCTGTGAAACAGAAGACTAATAAATAAACCATAATAACTTACTAGAGATACCCAAATAGTTAGTTTTTTTCCAATTAATCAATAGGTGGTTTGAAACATTTAGATAATGCATGGTTATTGTCTTATCATAAAAGATTGATATTAGACGAGAATGATATCCTCCGGACCACACGCACACAAACACGCCCACACACACAACAATAAAAAGTAAATAATCAATTGGTAGTTGATTACATTTAGACTGATTCAGTTTGTGGATAGCAATGATATTAAATTTATTCAAATACCAGATCCTTCACAGCTGATTCCATACACCTCACACTTCCTCGGGGTCTTGAAAAATAACTTCCCAGCCTGTAGAATATCAAATTATTGTTTATTTATCTACATAACACTTTTTTATAATAATAATTATTAATTAAATTTGTGCTTAAACATTAAAAAAAAGTCAACCTTCAATTTGTTTTGTTTATCAGCTTGTGCCACATCAAGTTCAGACTTTTCAATAAACGCCGTATCTGTTGTTGTTTTTTTGACAGCTTCTACATCAATATCAATATCAGACTCATCATGGTTTGACTCTAGGTCACTTTCATAATCATCTACCACATCAAACAAATCTTGAGTAGCGGGGTGAGAAGTTTCAAAATAAAGTTCATTTACATTCGATAAATCATTTAAATTTAAAAACGAAGTGTCCTGGTCTTGTGAAATTTCACATGGAATAGTGTTGGTGTTAATACATTGAGACATGATATTTTAAAGTCAAATTTAAATCTACCACCATTTCATGTAAACAATTTAGTTGCTATCGTACAGTTTACTTCCGGGTCAAACTTGCGAGTCGCGAAAATTAATCACAAAGCCAAAATACACATATATCTTTCACTTACCTATTTTAAGCATGTGGAAATATCATTTCCGAACCTTGTTCGATTAAAGACATACAACAGTACACGATGTCATTTTGATTTACAGCGTTTAATAGCCATTGAAAATAAACACTACGAGACAGGTTGCGCTACCTGTGAACTGCTCAAACGAAACAGTGTCATTCAAGGGGAATAAATTGAATTAAATAAACGGATTACAAACCACCATTTGTGCCAGTGTTTAAAGGACATATTCATGCTATATTGTGGAAAATTTTCAAAGCATGTCATAAATTATGAGCCGAGAAATTGTATGAAAAAGACGAAATATCCAGCGCATTTCGTACAAGATTTTTATCTCGCGATTTCCCGACATAAACGTCAGCGTACACAAGACTGATTTTTGCTGACGACGTCACATATATGCATACTTCATTAATCATTTTCCAAAGAGAGGCAATGAGGATTCCACAAACATGAATGTCCGCTCAGGAGTTATGCAAACGTATGACTTGAAGAGAAATTGACACTGCTAGTATATTAAAGTCAAGTAATCGAGAAGAATAGCCTCCCTTCATACAAATCTTATTTTATGAAAGTGTTCTAGTGTTTGAATCATATGTTGAGTGCCTAGTGTTGAAATTTGAGATCTGCTTTTGATATGCATCCACTCTTACTTTACGATGGAAGCAATACCATAAAAAAATTAATTGATGTAGAACGTGTACACTACAAGGCATACGTTATGGAAAATGGTTTGTTTCAGCTTGGTTTAATCCGTTCTTTGTTAAAGCATGTATGCACGTAGATTTCGATGAATCTTACGTACTGAACTCAGAGCAATCCGATGGTTGTGGTGCCGGTGTGGGTACAGGCGACGATGTGCTAGTTGCTTCTGTGGTCGATTGGTGTGTTGTTCTGGATGTGCTTGTTTCTTTTGAGGTTGGTGGATCAGTTGGTTTGGAAGTGGATTGAGTGGTGTTTGGAGCTGAAACAGTTTGTAACTCATTTCGGTTATGAAAGGTTGAATACGAATGTGTTCGTCAAATGCACACAACAATTAACATGAACACACGTTTCCCATTTGGTAAAGGTAAAACAGATCACTAATTGAAAAACCGTGTTTGGCTTACATCTTAGGAGCCAGTTAATCTCAAGTCAACAAGTTTTGTTCGATTTATGAGTTATTTGCTGATTGGAAAACTGACTACCTCTAGGATATACACCTACTTAAAAGATATATTTCATTATTGTGTCGCAAGTTCAAAAAACGATATGATATTGTATTCAATTACTAATGAACAAAATATTATCATCAGTTTAAATTGCTTTATAGACAAATATATAATAAATAATATGTACAACCAACCCACTTGTGTTATGAATACACAACCCAACTACATATACGTCCAATTTGACAAACGCGATTATTTTAAAGCAACCTCCGCGCAGAGATTTGACGCGAATCAGCATAGCTGGATCAAATCCCTGCCTTCATAACCAACCACGTGATGATAGCATAGCAGTGTGGCATAATAATTATACCATTGTTATTTTTGCTTTTTTTAAATTTTGGTTATAATTTTTTTATTATGAACTTTAACTTATACACTATATTCAAAATCTAAAAAAATGGTACTACTTTTCATAATATAAAATTGAAACCAATAAAATAAAATCCTACCATATTTGGCAGGATTTTCTTGTGATGTGAGAGCAAGGAACGACAACTCTTAGTGGAGATTGATTTTTAAGTTTTAAAGCTAATAAAGACGGATTTCTACCTTGTTACCACTAGATATATTCGAATTGGCATTGATAAAATTAAATCTATAATCTTGTTAGCAAGTAATTTATTATTTTTCAAACGGTACCGCTTTTAAAACCAAAAGTAGGATTTCTAGACTCATACGTCCATTTTGACAAACGCGATTATTTTTAAGTTTTAAAGCGCAAAATAGACGGCTTTCTACCTTGTTACCACCAGATATATTCTAATTGATCTGATATAGCTAAAGTATGTTTCTTATTTATACTATAATTTTCTATATACCAAGTTGTGGGGCTTTAAGTAATACATTAATGAAAGTCGTTAATAAAACGGTTCTGCCTTAAGTGATTAAATCGATTGTTTATTATTTCCTTTAAAAATACTATGAAATACCAGCTTGAACTTCCTGTTTAAAATATAAATTGTTATTGTCGAGTGTGGATTTAAAACTCTTCATGTAATTAAAATGTTATACAAACTGGACAAGTTGTTTTGGAAGAATTGCTCAAATACAGAATTCGTATAAAAATTCGATCATATATCATCTATGTACACTTAAATTGAGAATTAAAGTCAAATAGGAAGGTTTGTATTTTATTTCTGAAAGGTTTTGGTTAAATAATAATTTATATCTGAAAACCTTATTAAATATTTGGTATCTTCATTTTACATAAAATGAACATCTTGCAATATTTTGTAAGTAAACATCGATTTTGTATATCATAGTTAAGTGCAATTATGAGTTATGGAAACATCCAGATTAGATTCCATACTTATATTCATTGTTATATATTACATTTACTTTAATGTGAGTATAACGAAATAAATAAATATTACTATGTTCAAAATAATACAGAGAAAATGTTATTTTCTTTCATGGCTTGAATGTTTCCGACTCGTCAAAGACACTAGCTTAATATTCGAAACAATCCCCTGCATATTGCTGAACAACTTTCAAGATGTACATCATCATATGAGTACAATATCTGGATTGCAATGACACACGGACACTACATGACCGTTCCCGTCTATAGTAGCACATGTGGCTTGCAAGCTGAGATCCCTACAGGGTGAACAGTCACTGACCTTTGAGCATACCTCAACAGCGTAGCCTGCAAAAATTCAAGGAAAATATGCGTAAGCACCACAGTCAATGCTAGAGACTCAATTAGAATTGCATTATGCTAAATAACATTTTTATGTTCTTAAATGGATATTTCTTCCATGTAAATGACAAATGCA
Organism: Dreissena polymorpha; assembly: GCF_020536995.1. Lineage (NCBI taxonomy): Eukaryota > Metazoa > Mollusca > Bivalvia > Myida > Dreissenidae > Dreissena > Dreissena polymorpha. Next base: position 2,837,141 of record NC_068356.1, read on the forward strand.
TCCATCTAGTTTGTTGTTTCTATTTTTTTGCTTTGTGCATATCACTTGGTGACTGTTATTAATTATAACGAATCTAGTTTATGCAATTACTAATGACAGTTCCATACGTCGAAAACAACCACAAAGCACGAAGTGCAGCACTCAGCTATGCGAAACTAATAAAAAAATAATGAAATTTCAGTGAAAGGTAGCATTATAATTTCACGAGTAGTTATATACAAGAATGTTTCTTTTCAGTTAATTATATTGTACGATGTATTGATAAAATGTATCAAACTGTTGGTTAAACACCCTCCAAGAATGATGAAATTGAAATTCAATAGGAATAATATTGCGTTGTACTTAACTTGATGACTTTTCAAACGCAGCATTTCTCAAACTAAAATATCTCAGTTATAAGTAGATATTTTGATTTAGAATTTTACACGTGATCATTCGACTACAATATTTACGATAAACTCAGCCATCCGTGACGAACGGAGGCTTCAGCAAGTGGGGAAGGTAGCCTAACATGCCGATTGCGCTGTTGCGCTCCTGAAATTTTATACGAGACATATATTTTTTTTAAATTAATTTTATGTTTTCCTGGTGTATCAACCCTACTGAAATGAAGAAACTCAAATAAAATTAGAATCATATCACGTTTCACCATTTTCAAGTGCAGAAAGATGAAACCACACCTACATGTATTAGTCTGTATACATATACAGTATATATAATCGCCATAACACACATGTGTGACTAAAACATGAATATATGTACCAAAGCTCGCAAACCAAACAATTTTTTACATTTTTTTAACAATAAAAAAAAACAAAACAAAATGGATGTATATGATGCTTTGATTTGAAATGAAAGCAATGATGGGAAAAATTTCGAATGTATATCTGACAATTTGCTGTATTACAATCAATCTTGTCATTTTAGTATTCGCACTTTGTACAAATGGAACGCCTTTCTTTTATGAATTGTACTTTTATTAATATATTGTCACTTTGTGACTAGTTCTTTCAAAATTTTACCGACATGGGTACTGAGTACACAATTTATGTCCCAAAGTTTAACACCTGGGGAACGTCACTATGACATTTTTTTATTTGTAATTAACAGACAAAGGTAGGATAAGTTTCTGTTCTTTCGGACGTTGTGATGGTTCTCTTAGCCTATCATCGGGGAATGACAACATCCACATTTCGTAGGACAATACTTCGCCTCCTTGGGGTCCGGACAGATGACTTCCAGCACATGAGAAATGGAGCAGGCCTAGTTGTCTTGGCATTCATGTAATGTGATTTCTGTGAAGGAAATGACTCTAACTATGAACTCGATAACATATATATGTTAGTAATAGACAAATATTCATAATGATACATGACACTGTATTGAAACTCTTTAGCTATAAGGTTAGTCCGTTCATCACCGTATTTAGTACAGTCGTTTCTCTCTTCCATGACCCGGGCTCCAGCCTCGATCCCGGGTAATGTTAGTTTTATTCCGATAATGTGATTGTAATTGGCTGGAAACTGTATTAAAAAATCTACCCAACCTTTGTCATTTTAATAAGTTATTTAGGTAGGAGTGCTGGGGCACTCTCTCGCTCCTAATATATTACAGTTTTTTTGTCATTTTCAAAACTATGCACCAGTCATTTTAACAAGTGTTTACAAAAGAGGAGACCTAAACATAATATTGAATTTATCCGCCACCAATGGATGTATCGTAAAGAAAGACCACATGTTAATCAAGGTGAGCTGTTAATCCTTCAACATTAGAAAGACACGAAGATTTAAAGACAAAATAATATATCTTTTATACAAATTGTTTTTTAGAAACACGTGAACTGAATAAACATTTAAATAATTAATTATATTCATAATGAGTGGAAACATTGTATATACTAAAATATATGAATTCTACACTTATCATTTTTAAAAGAGAGGCAAGGAGGATTTCCACAAACATGAATGTCCACTCAGGAGTAATGCAAACTTAGGACTACACAAGTGATTGACATTGCTAGTAAATTAAACTCAAGTAATCAAGAAGAGTAGCCTCCCTTTTTAACTATCTTATTTTCTGTACTAGTGTTTATACAATCTGCTGGGTGCCTAGTGTTGGTATTTGAATTCAGATCTACTTTTGATATACATCCACTCTGACTGTACAATGGTAGCATTACTAAATTCTATTAAACCACTAATGGATGTAGCACGTGTGCAATTCAATACATACTATAGGAAAGTGGATTTGTTTCATTTTTTTCAATCCGTTCTTTGTGTAAGCATGTATGCACGTAGATTTCGATGAATCTTACGTACTGAACTCAGAGCAATTCGATTGTGGTGGTTCCGGAGTGGGTATAGGCGACCATGTGCTAGTTGCTTCTGTAGTTGATTGGTGGGTTATTCTGGATTTGCTTGTTTTTGTTTGTGGTCAGGGGATCAGTTGGTCTGGTAATGGATTGAGTGGGGTGTGGGGCTGAAACAGTTTGTAACTCATTTCGAAAACGAAAGGTTGAATACGAATGCGTTCGACAAATGCCACACAAATTAACACGAGCACACGTTTACCATGTGGTAAAGATAAAACAGATCAATCATTGACAATGTATCTGGCTTACATCTTAGGAGCCAGTTTATCTCTAATCACAAGTTTTGTTTGATTTATTGAGTTATTTTGAGTTATTTGCTGATTTGAAAAACAGACAACCTCTTTGATAAACACCGACTTTAAAGAACTTTGACTGACGAATAAAAATATTTCACTTTTTTGTCGCAAGTTGCAAAAACAATATGATATTGTATGCAATTTCACTGTTGAAAAAAATCTTATCATAAGATTAAATTTCTAGATGTCTACAGTTTGTTTAAGTTATTAGATACAACAATTTGAAATGTTTGTATTGTTTAAGTTACAATTTCTCTTATCACGTGGATAACTTATATGACTTTAAAACAGCACTGACACACACATTTCAGCATGTCCTGTCTAGCGAGTGGTTGTAAATTATTTGTTTTTTTTGTTTATAGTTGAAATAACTATTTTCCATGCTAAAATATATAACAATTAAAATGGTAACATCATTATATCCGTCAAAATGTCCCTTATTATAAACTTGTGTCCTTAAGCGAATTCTTGAATTTTGGTTTGTTTAACAGCGTTTGTATCATATTATTTCCGAGCATTATTTAATTATTATAGTACCCGTTCTTAAAGTAGTTAAGTTATGACATCTTCAACATCTCATATGGCATTAACGTCTTTTTCAATATAAGACAGTATTTTTCCATATACACTTGGAGACTTTTCTAACGCAATATGTCATCAAATCAATATAGCTCCCTTATTTAAGAACGGATTTGTTGACATTGTGACTAAGTCAACACATCTAATACTTTATGTATATTTAAATGATATTGAACAAAATTAAACTATCGACATAACAAATTAAAATCACTGAAACAGTAAAATTCTCCAAATCGAACATCGTAAATAATAATGTGAAAAGTAAAACGAATTAACTTACACGTCTCAATGACCGACAGGCTTAAACAATTGCGCTCATGAATATTCATTCGAGCCGCATTGTTTTTCGAATTAATGTTATGTAAAAACCAACCGAGAATGGTGAAATTGAAATAAAATTGGAATAATATAGCGTTCTACTACACTTAATGACTTTTCGAACGCAGCTTTTTTCAAACTTAAAAATATCTCAGAAATGAGAAAATATTTTGATTTTAAACTTAAACATATGATCATTTGACTACAGTATGTGCAAGCAAACGATACAATCATTAATCCGCGACGATCGGATGCTTCAGCAAGTGGGGAAGGTAGTCTAAAACATGCCGATTGCGCTGTTACGCTCCTGAAATTTTATACCAGACATATTAATTTTTAAATTAATTTTATGTTTTTCTGGTGTATCAACCCATCTTAAATGAAGAATTTGAAATAAAATTAGAAGCAAATCATGTTTCACCATTTTCAAGTGCAAAAAATGAAACCACACCTACCTCTGATGCAAAAGCGCCCAATGAGATGAATGATTGTATCGTTATATTTCACAAAATAAAGTCAGAGGATCACATGTGCAATTTTGAATCAAAATCTTAAATCATTACGGAGATATTCAAGTTTGAAAAGTGTGGCGTTAGAAAAGTGTCCAAGTGTAGTAATGAAAAGCAAATTCAAAAATTCGGTTGTGTGAAAGTAACTATGCTTTTCAGCTGTTTATGCTATTACTCACATTGTTTGCGATTCCACATCAACAAAAAGAGACAAACAGGTCGTTACGTAGTTTTACAAGGAACAGCCATTCACATTTCAGAACTTTATTGTCGGTCGTTTTAAAACACGCATATTGTGATTAACTACTAGTAGGAATGTTTCAAAATGTTCGATGGATATGTGATAAACATTTAAATGCGGTTGTCTTGCTTTTAATTTAATATTAATTTTAATTTCAAAACATACTTTTACACAACAAATTCCATTCAGGAAACTACACGCAACCTGTCGTTACAATAACTCATCTTGGCGGATGCAGCACACCGGAAAGAGAAGTTACCAGATACCAACATATTTTTTATTTTCATTATAATGTTGAAAAAAAACCTTAACACACGAAATGAATATTAGTCGTCGGAATACAGGCCAGTATACTAGATTCGATGCGCAATGGCCTATTAACATAAATAAAATCGCCAGCAATTACATAGCGTTTAGTATCCACATTAAGTTGCTCATTTTTTCACGATTATCGTATATTTTTCTAGAATCCGCAAATATTGTGTTCGTAAATTGTATCAAACACGACATAATTACTGATTGTATAAGCTTTATCAATCAAATATGACACATACAATCATGCTACATGAGCATGTATGATAACATGTATGGTCTAAGTGTAGTAGAGATCGATACGAACCTTCACATACGTAGAATGGGGCATAGCTTCTGTTAACACAGGTCCTTCCACTTGAACAAGGATTTGGCTCAAAATGGTCTGCAAATGACACATTTGATAACGCATCATTATGTCTAGCTCTCAATAAAACTTATTTTTTATTTCATTTTTTACCCTGCATGATGTAGTCTAGAATATCCCAAAATGTTGTCTTCATCCAACATGACTTTTTTGTGAAGCTAAAATAATCGGAGCTTGGAATAAGTTTCTGCGCATTAAATCATATCTACTCCGCCTCCAAGATGTCCACCTAAACTGGAAACTAGATGTTTATTTATACACAAGTAATTCTTATTTTGACTTGCTGAGCAGTGCACGTCATAAAATGAGTATTTATATTCTCCTCATGAATATTTACACACCTACACATTCGTTGAAGACACTTTTATAGTTTATGATGCAGATCGTTCCATTCGAGCAATGTTCGTGACAACGAACTGAAAATAAAACTTCACCTATTACTCAATTTTAAAATTTTATTGGCAAAACTCTTAAATTAATTATGATGTTTCTAACGTAATTTACTTACATTGCAGTT
>NC_068356.1:2845150-2862650 GCF_020536995.1 Dreissena polymorpha
CTTTCTCAGCCTTTATCAGCCTGTTTATCTTGTATTTCGGTCAAAGGAATGCATTCTTACTTTTAGGAAGACCAGCCTAAGTATGTCAGAAATTGTTGTATTACACGTTTGTTTGTCCATTGCTGACTGTCAGTCACACACACGAATATATATAACATAGCAATGAACAATGAAATAGTCAAAGGATATCATGAAGAATTTACAATGATCGATTTTGTCAATCTCCACGCAGAGTTGTCGTTCCTTGCTCACACATACACCTCTGCGAAAGGCTCAGCATGCCATTTTGCACAGAATCTGGGTAAAACCGAACAAACGCATTCAAAGAATATTTGAATAGGATTTTAATGATCAGAGGCGTAAAATAATGAAATAGGAATTTTAAATTTACGATACATTGTGCAAAAATTTTGTAGTTTTAATGCAACTCTTTGGAACTATTGAATTGCCCATTTACGCAGATGGAATAATTCCGCGCACTTCACAAATGTTAACAAATAAACATATTTGTTATTGAGTGACGTTAGGCATTGCTTCAGCGGAAAACGTGTATTTACAGAGAGGAGACGGTCAGTTCTGTTGTACCTTATTTTGCTAGTTGTATAAGGGTAAATATAAGATATTATGGTATCGGAATGTTTTCTTTAATTCAGTGAATGTAATGTAACCGTCGTACAAGAGATTGTTTAGTATATTGTAACCTCCATGATGAATGCTTTGAATGATCGTGACATGAATAAGACGCTTTCATAAAAATAGTCCGTTCTGAGCCCATCACAGAGGTGCATGTAATGTAACCGTCGTGCAAGAGATTGCGATTTTGTCTTAGTGAACAAAGTATTCAATTACAAGGCATTTTAATTGTATGAGTTCTCACGGTTTGTGCACTAACACCAATGATGTACTGAATAGTTTGTGTTTGTAAACATCTGAACAATTAAAACGCCAACAGTACATCGAAGTTTATGTCACCATGAACATGTAAGCTAGGATCCAAATTTAGCCACGCTAAACACGATCGAACAATTACTTCGGATATGTCAACCTGTAACGAACTTCATGTTATATCGCCGTATTTCGTCAATTTCTGTTAACACTATCGATCACCCTGTGTATTCATTTTTAATACTATGTTAGTGCGCAAACCGTGAGAACTCATAAAATGAACATGCTATTGTCATTTTATCTTTTGTTCACTTAGACAATATTGAAGTTTTTAATATAACTTTAATACGTAGTCTTTGAAATATAATGGCCGAAATGAAACCGATTCGATATGTTGATTTTCTATATTATTATACTTGTCTTATCAGCTGGTTAGTTTTAGCTGAGAACTTACTGACCTAAAATAATTAAATTTGATTATTTGGTTGCAGTCTTTGTTAAGCTGTTCTTCAAGAAGGTCGATTACCTAACGGTCATGTCTTTAGTTGATAAGTCGGTTCTTTATTGTTTCATTCAAACAAACTACGAACAATAAACTACCAGCTTAAACCTTCTGTTTGCAATAGAAATTGTGTTTGTCGAGCGCGGATTAACAACTAATCCGGCAATTCGAATATGTCAACTAAATGGATGAAGTGACAGCTTTTTGTTTGTGGAAGAATTACTCATATACACATTTTTAGTTGTTCGCGCTAGCGGACAGCTAATGTAGAGAGAGTTTTGCAAGTCAGTCTGTATTAACTACGCTAGAAACGATAACCACCGCATCTGCCTGTTTAAACTTCAGCACTGGTTCACAGTGTGTGTTTGTAATCAATAGTGTTTAACAGCATGTGCGACGACATTGGTCAGTCTAGTGTTTAACAGCTCGTGCGACGACATTGGCCAGTTTATCACAGAAATCTGTACATATTGACTGCTTTCAGGGATAACGGGGCTAAATGCATGTCATATAAGATTAGCCTGTGCACAATGATTAGCCTGTGCAACGCGCACAAGCTAATCAAGGACGACACTTTCTGATTTATGGTGTTTTTCGTTTAAAGAGAGTCTCTGGTACTGGGATGACAATTAATACATATGCGTTAAGCCCTATTTTCACAAAATGAAGCTTAAATTATCTTTTTTATTAATGATTTGAAAAAAAGATAAAAGTGATTATAATTTTAAAGTAACATCGCTGACAAGGCAAATAAACAAAATCACTTTTATATCAAATAAATAACCGATTAGTTCTTAAGTTTTACCTTGTGGCATTTTTAAGTAAACATCTTAAAGGGACCTTTTCACAGTTTGTCATTAAATGCTTAATATTGATAAATGTTAGCATTGGATCTTAAAAACTCCATAAAAAACAACAAGAATACAATTAAAGAAACAAAAAAAGTTACCTCAACTGGGCTCGAACCACTGACCCCTGGAATAAAAGTCTATCGTTTAGACCACTCGGCCATCCTTGCTCATACAATGAGAGATGTATTTTATACTTTATATGTATAAGCAATCACCGTAGTATGAAAACATATAACGACAACAACAGAACTCCCCAAATTATTAAATCGTTTAATTTATTTTGTCAATTTACCAAAAACGTGAAAAGGTCCTTTTAATGTCTTCAGACTTGCAAATTGAATGAGTTCAATACACTGTCAGATCTTACATCATGAATAACTTACAGGTTTAGTGGTTGCCTGTAAGCCTTGGGCCAGTAGATTTAAGACCAGGAAACTCAATTTCAAAAGTTGGTTCAAAAGTTAGTTCAAAAGTTGGTTACAATTTGGCAAAACAGCAGGGCAACTAGCTTTCTCAAAGCTTGAACAACTCAATCCAATTAAACATAGAATACAAACTGGCGACTGTGGTTCAATTAGGCATAGGAAATGATTCTATGCCGGCTCACAACAAGACATGGTGCATACAAAGTCTGTCATGTCGGCAAAATTGTTGCTCAATAATTTAAAGAAAATAGATAAAATATTAGATACACATAACACAACATGTACATGATTCTATGTTTGTTTTTCTTTAGCAAGGCAACAAAAATTCTAAAGATGGTTGTCGGTTCAGCAACTTATTGCGAAAGAAAAGAGACATTTTGTTGTTATTTGTCTAAGTTTTATCTATAGCATAAATATAAGGATAAACAGTGCACATACATCTCGACCTGTGCTTTAAGACACACTCTTTATGTAAAAAGCTATAACATAATTATGAAAACTGAGTTGCGTCTAAGATTATGCTATAGCGGACAACTTCAGTATTTTCAGCGCTTTGATTGATTAATACGATGATCTATCATTCATGTTCCCTGAAAGTTACCATTAAATTAATTAAAGAATGTTTGTATTTTATTGTTGAGAAGTTTTATTTTAACCATAATTTATGTTTGACATACCTTCCTTCTTTTGGTTGGCGATTGAGTAACATTCGTTTTTGGTTTTATTATTGATATATATTCTTTAATGACTATTTGTTTCAAAATTTTACAGACATGTGTACTGAGTACACAATCTAAGTCCTAAAGTTTAACACCTGTGGTGCGATGCTATGACAATTTTGTAATTGTAATCAACAAACAAAGGTAGGATATATTTCTGTTCTGTCGGACGTTGTGGTGGTTCTCTTAGCCTATGAACGTAGGTTGGCAACATCCACATTTCGTAGGGCAATACCCGCCTGCTTTGGATCCGGACAGAGGACTGCAAGTATGTTAGGTATAGAGCAGGCCGAGCTGTCATGGCATCCATGTAATGTGATGTCTGTGAAGGAAATGACTCTGAATATTAACTCGCACACAAATATGTTAGTAATATATATATATTCCAAATTTTCTAGGACACTTTGTTAAAACTCTTTAACTGTAAGAGCAGTCCGTTTATCACAGTACATTGTAGATGGTACAGTCGTTTTTCTCCACTACCTGGGCTCAATCCTCGATCGCGGGTTATATTATTTCTTGTGATAAACATACCCGACATGTGTGTTTCGGTACGCCGGTTTTCCCAGGATTCAAGACAATGATAACTTTTAATACACAACAGTAAACAATAAATGGCTGGCAACTCACATATTGCACTTTTTTGGAAATTTCTATTTTCAAAACTATGCACAAGTCATTTTAATCACACGTTTTTTAGAAAGGAGAAACTTTAATGGGCCTTTTCACAGATTTTGGCATTTTTTTAACCTATTCATTAAATGCTTTATATTGATAAATGTAAACATTGGATCATAAAAGCTCCAGTAAAAAATCAAGAAAAAAATTAAAAAAAGGAAAAGAACATTGCCCGGAGCAGGTTTCGAACCAGTGACCCCTGAAGTCCTGCCAGAGTCCTGAAGTAAAAACGCTTTAGCCTACTGAGCTATTCCGCCGAGTACACATTCTTGACGTATTTTATACCTTATATAAGCAATCTTCGTAGTTTCACAAAATTTAACGACAAAAACAGAACTCTCCAAATTATTCAATCGTTTCGCGTTGCAACGCTTTATAATTTTTAGGTTTTAAAATCGTCAAATGATGCATATAATGGCTATATTAGAGCATGGTTAATGTTCAGTATTACTGTTTCCTCACAAATATCATAACTAAAACGAAAACTTACGAATCTGAAACATCTTTTTTCAATTTTGTCAATTTACCAAAGCGTGAAAAGATCCCTTTAAACATTATTTTCAATTTATCCGACACCAATGGGTGTATCGTTAAGAAAGTACACATTTTAATCAAGGTGAGCAGTTTATCCTTTAACATTTAATAAGACACGAATATTTGAAGACAATATAATATATCATATATATACATACTGTATTTTATATAGAGATTAACTAAATAAACATTGATATAATTCATAGTTTGTAGTAATATGGTTAGTAATAAAATATAGGCAAACTACACTAATCATTTTCAAAAGAGAGGCAATGGGGATTCTACAAACATGAATGCCTTCTCAGGATTAATGCAAACTTATGACTTAAAGAATGATTGACACTGCTAGTATATTAGAGTCAAGTAATCGAGAAGAGTAGCCTCCCTTTATACAAATCTGGTTTTGTGAAAATGTTCTAGTGTTTGTATTATCTGTTGGGTGCCTAGTAGTGACATTTGAGATCTACTTTTGATGTGCATCAACTCTGACTGTACAATGGAAGCAATACAAAATAAAACAGAAACTATTAATTGATGTAGAACGTGAACACTTCTAGGCATACTATAGGAAAATTGATTTGTTTCAGCTTGTTTTAATGCGTTCTTTGTTAAAGCATGTATGCACGAAGAATTTCGATAAATGTTACGTACTGAACTCATAGCAATCCCATTGTTGTGGTGCCGGCGTGGGTGCAGGCGACGATGTGCTAGCTGCTTCTGTGGTCGATGGGTGAGTTGTTCCGGTTGTGTGTGTTTCTTTTGTGGGTGGGAAATCCGTTGGTCTGGTAGTGGTTTGATTGGTGTGTTTAGCTGAAAAAGTTTGTAACTCATTTATGTTATGAAAAGTTAAATACGAATGTGTGTGCTAAATGCCATACAAATTAACACGACCACACGTTTCCCGTCACGCAAGGGTAAAACAGATCAATAGTTTAAAAAAAGTGTCCGGCGTATATCTTAGGAGCCAGGTAAACTTTTTTTCACATGTTGTTTCTGATTAATTAGTTATTTGCTGGTTTGAAAAACTGAACTGAACTCAGAGCAATTCGATTGTGGTGGTTCCGGAGTGGGTATAGGCGACCATGTGCTAGTTGCTTCTGTAGTTGATTGGTGGGTTATTCTGGATTTGCTTGTTTTTGTTTGTGGTCAGGGGATCAGTTGGTCTGGTAATGGATTGAGTGGGGTGTGGGGCTGAAACAGTTTGTAACTCATTTCGAAAACGAAAGGTTGAATACGAATGCGTTCGACAAATGCCACACAAATTAACACGAGCACACGTTTACCATGTGGTAAAGATAAAACAGATCAATCATTGACAATGTATCTGACTTACATCTTAGGAGCCAGTTTATCTCTAATCACAAGTTTTGTTTGATTTATTGAGTTATTTTGAGTTATTTGCTGATTTGAAAAACAGACAACCTCTTTGATAAACACCGACTTTAAAGAACTTTGACTGACGAATAAAAATATTTCACTTTTTTGTCGCAAGTTGCAAAAACAATATGATATTGTATGCAATTTCACTGTTGAAAAAAATCTTATCATAAGATTAAATTTCTAGATGTCTACAGTTTGTTTAAGTTATTAGATACAACAATTTGAAATGTTTGTATTGTTTAAGTTACAATTTCTCTTATCACGTGGATAACTTATATGACTTTAAAACAGCACTGACACACACATTTCAGCATGTCCTGTCTAGCGAGTGGTTGTAAATTATTTGTTTTTTTTGTTTATAGTTGAAATAACTATTTTCCATGCTAAAATATATAACAATTAAAATGGTAACATCATTATATCCGTCAAAATGTCCCTTATTATAAACTTGTGTCCTTAAGCGAATTCTTGAATTTTGGTTTGTTTAACAGCGTTTGTATCATATTATTTCCGAGCATTATTTAATTATTATAGTACCCGTTCTTAAAGTAGTTAAGTTATGACATCTTCAACATCTCATATGGCATTAACGTCTTTTTCAATATAAGACAGTATTTTTCCATATACACTTGGAGACTTTTCTAACGCAATATGTCATCAAATCAATATAGCTCCCTTATTTAAGAACGGATTTGTTGACATTGTGACTAAGTCAACACATCTAATACTTTATGTATATTTAAATGATATTGAACAAAATTAAACTATCGACATAACAAATTAAAATCACTGAAACAGTAAAATTCTCCAAATCGAACATCGTAAATAATAATGTGAAAAGTAAAACGAATTAACTTACACGTCTCAATGACCGACAGGCTTAAACAATTGCGCTCATGAATATTCATTCGAGCCGCATTGTTTTTCGAATTAATGTTATGTAAAAACCAACCGAGAATGGTGAAATTGAAATAAAATTGGAATAATATAGCGTTCTACTACACTTAATGACTTTTCGAACGCAGCTTTTTTCAAACTTAAAAATATCTCAGAAATGAGAAAATATTTTGATTTTAAACTTAAACATATGATCATTTGACTACAGTATGTGCAAGCAAACGATACAATCATTAATCCGCGACGATCGGATGCTTCAGCAAGTGGGGAAGGTAGTCTAAAACATGCCGATTGCGCTGTTACGCTCCTGAAATTTTATACCAGACATATTAATTTTTAAATTAATTTTATGTTTTTCTGGTGTATCAACCCATCTTAAATGAAGAATTTGAAATAAAATTAGAAGCAAATCATGTTTCACCCATTTTCAAGTGCAAAAAATGAAACCACACCTACCTCTGATGCAAAAGCGCCCAATGAGATGAATGATTGTATCGTTATATTTCACAAAATAAAGTCAGAGGATCACATGTGCAATTTTGAATCAAAATCTTAAATCATTACGGAGATATTCAAGTTTGAAAAGTGTGGCGTTAGAAAAGTGTCCAAGTGTAGTAATGAAAAGCAAATTCAAAAATTCGGTTGTGTGAAAGTAACTATGCTTTTCAGCTGTTTATGCTATTACTCACATTGTTTGCGATTCCACATCAACAAAAAGAGACAAACAGGTCGTTACGTAGTTTTACAAGGAACAGCCATTCACATTTCAGAACTTTATTGTCGGTCGTTTTAAAACACGCATATTGTGATTAACTACTAGTAGGAATGTTTCAAAATGTTCGATGGATATGTGATAAACATTTAAATGCGGTTGTCTTGCTTTTAATTTAATATTAATTTTAATTTCAAAACATACTTTTACACAACAAATTCCATTCAGGAAACTACACGCAACCTGTCGTTACAATAACTCATCTTGGCGGATGCAGCACACCGGAAAGAGAAGTTACCAGATACCAACATATTTTTTATTTTCATTATAATGTTGAAAAAAAACCTTAACACACGAAATGAATATTAGTCGTCGGAATACAGGCCAGTATACTAGATTCGATGCGCAATGGCCTATTAACATAAATAAAATCGCCAGCAATTACATAGCGTTTAGTATCCACATTAAGTTGCTCATTTTTTCACGATTATCGTATATTTTTCTAGAATCCGCAAATATTGTGTTCGTAAATTGTATCAAACACGACATAATTACTGATTGTATAAGCTTTATCAATCAAATATGACACATACAATCATGCTACATGAGCATGTATGATAACATGTATGGTCTAAGTGTAGTAGAGATCGATACGAACCTTCACATACGTAGAATGGGGCATAGCTTCTGTTAACACAGGTCCTTCCACTTGAACAAGGATTTGGCTCAAAATGGTCTGCAAATGACACATTTGATAACGCATCATTATGTCTAGCTCTCAATAAAACTTATTTTTTATTTCATTTTTTACCCTGCATGATGTAGTCTAGAATATCCCAAAATGTTGTCTTCATCCAACATGACTTTTTTGTGAAGCTAAAATAATCGGAGCTTGGAATAAGTTTCTGCGCATTAAATCATATCTACTCCGCCTCCAAGATGTCCACCTAAACTGGAAACTAGATGTTTATTTATACACAAGTAATTCTTATTTTGACTTGCTGAGCAGTGCACGTCATAAAATGAGTATTTATATTCTCCTCATGAATATTTACACACCTACACATTCGTTGAAGACACTTTTATAGTTTATGATGCAGATCGTTCCATTCGAGCAATGTTCGTGACAACGAACTGAAAATAAAACTTCACCTATTACTCAATTTTAAAATTTTATTGGCAAAACTCTTAAATTAATTATGATGTTTCTAACGTAATTTACTTACATTGCAGTTAACAAAGCAACTCTTGCGCTCTTAAACATCTTAAGGTTAACGTTTCATATTTGCGTTTTTTAAATTGTTTTATGTTACATTTTACAACTGCAATTGAATTAACAGTAGATAATCTACAGTAGTTGTAGTAGTAGAAGTGGTAGCAGTAGTAGTAGTAGTAGTAGTAGTAGTAGTAGTAGTAGTAGTAGTAGAAGTAGTAGTAGTAGTAGTAGTAATAGTAAAAGTAGTAGTAGTGGAAGTAGAAGTAGTTGTAGTAGTAGTAGTAGTAGTTCAAGTAGAAGTAGTAGTAGTAGTAGTAGTAGTAGTAGTAGTAGTAGTAGTAGTAGTAGTAGTAGTAGTAGTAGTAGTAGTAGTAGTAGTAGTAGTAGTAGTAGTAGTAATAGTAGTAGTAGTAGTAGTAGTAGTAGTAGTAGTAGTAGTAGTAGTAGTAGTAGTAGTAGTAGTAGTAGTAGTAGTAGTAGTAGTAGTAGTAGTAGTAGTAGTAGCAGTAGTAGTAGAAGTAGTAGTAGTAGTAGTAGTAGTAGCAGCAGCAGCAGCAGTAGTAGCAGCAAAACCAGTAAAAGTAGAAGTAGCAGTAGCAGCAGTAGTAGTAGCAGTAGAAGTAGTAGTAGTAGTAGTAGGAGTACTACAAGTACTACTAGTAATAGTAGTAGTGGTAGTAGTAATAGTAGTAGTAGTTGTAGTAGTAGTAGTAGTAGTAGTAGTAGTAGTAGTAGTAGTAGTAGTAGTAGTAGTAGTAGTGTAGTAGTAGTTGTAGTAGTAGTAGTAGTAGTAGTAGTAGTAGTAGTAGTAGTATAGTTAGTAGTAGTAGTAGTAGTAGTAGTAGTAGTAGTTGTAGTAGTAGTAGTAGTAGTAGTAGTAGTAGTAGTAGTAGTTCAAGTAGAAGTAGTAGTAGTAGTAGTAGTAGTAGTAGTAGTAGTAGTAGTAGTAGTAGTAGTAGTAGTAGTAGTAGTAGTAGTAGTAGTAGTAGTAGTAGTTGTTGTAGTAGTAGTAGTAGTAGCAGTAGTAGTAGTAGTAGTAGTAGTAGTAGTAGTAGTAGTAGTAGTAGTTGGTAGTAGTAGTAGTAGTAGTAGTAGTAGTAGTAGTAGTAGTAGTAGTAGTAGTAGAAAGTAGTAATAGTAGTAGTAATAGTAGTAGTAACAGTAGTAGAAGTAGTAGTAGAAGTAGTAGTAGTAGTAGTAGTAGTAGCAGTTGTGGTAGTAGTAGTAGTAGCAGTAGTAGTAGTAGTAGTAGTAGTAGTAGTAGTAGTAGTAGTAGTAGTAGTAGTAGTAGTAGTAGTAGTAGTAGTAGTAGTAGTAGTAGTTAAGTAGTAGTAGTAGTAGTAGTAGTAGTAGTAGTAGTTAGTAGTAGTAGTGGTAGTAGTAATAGTAGTAGTAGTAGTAGTAGTAGTAGTTAAAGTAGTAGTAGTAACTAATTAGTTAGTTTAAAACATATTAAAAATTGGCGTACACGTATTGCCGTAGACGTTTTCAGACATGTTGGGGAATATTGACTTTCTTGTCGTTAACAGAAAATAGTGACTATTTATTCCGGAAATACTACGACATTGTTGTACTCTATAAATACCTATTTTTACTATATTCACGTACCCCTGCAACGGAGGGAGCTTTGATGGGGTTAGTTTTAAGCACACAGGTCTGCACAGAATGACAGGGACTGGAATCACTAAGCTACTCGACATTAATAAAATATGACTATTTTTGATATTAAAGAGTATATAGTCAATTTGTGTGAGAGATGGTTTTGTAATTTTATTACTTACATTATAAAACACATTTCTAGTTATTTCATGCTCTTGTTAGATGAATAAAATGAATAGAATGAACACAATTTGATTACAATGAAATAACACTTCGTGTCCCATAATATTACGAAAGCGTTCATATAGCGGGACAATAGTGCCATTGGATTGTTATCGCTTGCATCTGAATTGTATAGTTTTTTTTCCAGCGGTTGTTTAACAAGTGAAATTTTACATTCACGATGAGAGCGAAATAATGAAGTTATAATTTACTTGTATTTTCCATTCTTTTTAGAAGACTATTCTTATAATGTGAGAAATGGGGTTAATTCATGTGTCTATTAGTACCTTTGTTCCATTGTTGCTTACACTCACAAACAAAAATATGAATAACACATCATTCTATATTTATATATATAATGAATTCTTTAAAATGATCAATTATGTCTAAATAAACAAACTATAAACTGATGTTCATTTTATGAGTTCTCATCATTTGCGCCCTATCGCGATGGATTTTTCTTAACTTTTGGGTTATTAGGTTACCTGGTTTATTTTTATGATCTGGTTATCAGGCTGATTTAAAGGCATGTGACTTGATTGATATCGCTTGCATATATTATTTTATTAATTGTTTAACAGGTCACATTTTACATTAACGATGAGATTGTTCACATATTGTAATAAATATCATGACAAAAATGTCAACAACATTGGCAAAATACCAGATCGAAATTATCAAACGTTATCATTTCACTCGAGCTAGAGCAAAATGATGAGGTTGTAATTAAATAGTATTCTTCATTCATTTTGACCCATAGTATATAATACATATATTCCATTTGCAACCAACCACCAAAAAAGCACGACAATTTTTGGTGCACTCGCAGTGAAATATTTAAGCTTTCTCAGCCTTTATCAGCCTGTTTATCTTGTATTTCGGTCAAAGGAATGCATTCTTACTTTTAGGAAGACCAGCCTAAGTATGTCAGAAATTGTTGTATTACACGTTTGTTTGTCCATTGCTGACTGTCAGTCACACACACGAATATATATAACATAGCAATGAACAATGAAATAGTCAAAGGATATCATGAAGAATTTACAATGATCGATTTTGTCAATCTCCACGCAGAGTTGTCGTTCCTTGCTCACACATACACCTCTGCGAAAGGCTCAGCATGCCATTTTGCACAGAATCTGGGTAAAACCGAACAAACGCATTCAAAGAATATTTGAATAGGATTTTAATGATCAGAGGCGTAAAATAATGAAATAGGAATTTTAAATTTACGATACATTGTGCAAAAATTTTGTAGTTTTAATGCAACTCTTTGGAACTATTGAATTGCCCATTTACGCAGATGGAATAATTCCGCGCACTTCACAAATGTTAACAAATAAACATATTTGTTATTGAGTGACGTTAGGCATTGCTTCAGCGGAAAACGTGTATTTACAGAGAGGAGACGGTCAGTTCTGTTGTACCTTATTTTGCTAGTTGTATAAGGGTAAATATAAGATATTATGGTATCGGAATGTTTTCTTTAATTCAGTGAATGTAATGTAACCGTCGTACAAGAGATTGTTTAGTATATTGTAACCTCCATGATGAATGCTTTGAATGATCGTGACATGAATAAGACGCTTTCATAAAAATAGTCCGTTCTGAGCCCATCACAGAGGTGCATGTAATGTAACCGTCGTGCAAGAGATTGCGATTTTGTCTTAGTGAACAAAGTATTCAATTACAAGGCATTTTAATTGTATGAGTTCTCACGGTTTGTGCACTAACACCAATGATGTACTGAATAGTTTGTGTTTGTAAACATCTGAACAATTAAAACGCCAACAGTACATCGAAGTTTATGTCACCATGAACATGTAAGCTAGGATTCAAATTTAGCCACGCTAAACACGATCGAACAATTACTTCGGATATGTCAACCTGTAACGAACTTCATGTTATATCGCCGTATTTCGTCAATTTCTGTTAACACTATCGATCACCCTGTGTATTCATTTTTAATACTATGTTAGTGCGCAAACCGTGAGAACTCATAAAATGAACATGCTATTGTCATTTTATCTTTTGTTCACTTAGACAATATTGAAGTTTTTAATATAACTTTAATACGTAGTCTTTGAAATATAATGGCCGAAATGAAACCGATTCGATATGTTGATTTTCTATATTATTATACTTGTCTTATCAGCTGGTTAGTTTTAGCTGAGAACTTACTGACCTAAAATAATTAAATTTGATTATTTGGTTGCAGTCTGTGTTAAGCTGTTCTTCAAGAAGGTCGATTACCTAACGGTCATGTCTTTAGTTGATAAGTCGGTTCTTTATTGTTTCATTCAAACAAACTACGAACAATAAACTACCAGCTTAAACCTTCTGTTTGCAATAGAAATTGTGTTTGTCGAGCGCGGATTAACAACTAATCCGGCAATTCGAATATGTCAACTAAATGGATGAAGTGACAGCTTTTTGTTTGTGGAAGAATTACTCATATACACATTTTTAGTTGTTCGCGCTAGCGGACAACTAATGTAGAGAGAGTTTTGCAAGTCAGTCTGTATTAACTACGCTAGAAACGATAACCACCGCATCTGCCTGTTTAAACTTCAGCACTGGTTCACAGTGTGTGTTTGTAATCAATAGTGTTTAACAGCATGTGCGACGACATTGGTCAGTCTAGTGTTTAACAGCTCGTGCGACGACATTGGCCAGTTTATCACAGAAATCTGTACATATTGACTGCTTTCAGGGATAACGGGGCTAAATGCATGTCATATAAGATTAGCCTGTGCACAATGATTAGCCTGTGCAACGCGCACAAGCTAATCAAGGACGACACTTTCTGATTTATGGTGTTTTTCGTTTAAAGAGAGTCTCTGGTACTGGGATGACAATTAATACATATGCGTTAAGCCCTATTTTCACAAAATGAAGCTTAAATTATCTTTTTTATTAATGATTTGAAAAAAAAATAAAAGTGATTATAATTTTAAAGTAACATCGCTGACAAGGCAAATAAACAAAATCACTTTTATATCAAATAAATAACCGATTAGTTCTTAAGTTTTACCTTGTGGCATTTTTAAGTAAACATCTTAAAGGGACCTTTTCACAGTTTGTCATTAAATGCTTAATATTGATAAATGTTAGCATTGGATCTTAAAAACTCCATAAAAAACAACAAGAATACAATTAAAGAAACAAAAAAAGTTACCTCAACTGGGCTCGAACCACTGACCCCTGGAATAAAAGTCTATCGTTTAGACCACTCGGCCATCCTTGCTCATACAATGAGAGATGTATTTTATACTTTATATGTATAAGCAATCACCGTAGTATGAAAACATATAACGACAACAACAGAACTCCCCAAATTATTAAATCGTTTAATT
This sequence comes from Dreissena polymorpha, assembly GCF_020536995.1. Taxonomy (NCBI): domain Eukaryota; kingdom Metazoa; phylum Mollusca; class Bivalvia; order Myida; family Dreissenidae; genus Dreissena; species Dreissena polymorpha. The sequence continues at coordinate 2,859,127 of NC_068356.1, forward strand.
TATTTTGTCAATTTACCAAAAACGTGAAAAGGTCCCTTTAATGTCTTCAGACTTGCAAATTGAATGAGTTCAATACACTGTCAGATCTTACATCATGAATAACTTACAGGTTTAGTGGTTGCCTGTAAGCCTTGGGCCAGTAGATTTAAGACCAGGAAACTCAATTTCAAAAGTTGGTTCAAAAGTTAGTTCAAAAGTTGGTTACAATTTGGCAAAACAGCAGGGCAACTAGCTTTCTCAAAGCTTGAACAACTCAATCCAATTAAACATAGAATACAAACTGGCGACTGTGGTTCAATTAGGCATAGGAAATGATTCTATGCCGGCTCACAACAAGACATGGTGCATACAAAGTCTGTCATGTCGGCAAAATTGTTGCTCAATAATTTAAAGAAAATAGATAAAATATTAGATACACATAACACAACATGTACATGATTCTATGTTTGTTTTTCTTTAGCAAGGCAACAAAAATTCTAAAGATGGTTGTCGGTTCAGCAACTTATTGCGAAAGAAAAGAGACATTTTGTTGTTATTTGTCTAAGTTTTATCTATAGCATAAATATAAGGATAAACAGTGCACATACATCTCGACCTGTGCTTTAAGACACACTCTTTATGTAAAAAGCTATAACATAATTATGAAAACTGAGTTGCGTCTAAGATTATGCTATAGCGGACAACTTCAGTATTTTCAGCGCTTTGATTGATTAATACGATGATCTATCATTCATGTTCCCTGAAAGTTACCATTAAATTAATTAAAGAATGTTTGTATTTTATTGTTGAGAAGTTTTATTTTAACCATAATTTATGTTTGACATACCTTCCTTCTTTTGGTTGGCGATTGAGTAACATTCGTTTTTGGTTTTATTATTGATATATATTCTTTAATGACTATTTGTTTCAAAATTTTACAGACATGTGTACTGAGTACACAATCTAAGTCCTAAAGTTTAACACCTGTGGTGCGATGCTATGACAATTTTGTAATTGTAATCAACAAACAAAGGTAGGATATATTTCTGTTCTGTCGGACGTTGTGGTGGTTCTCTTAGCCTATGAACGTAGGTTGGCAACATCCACATTTCGTAGGGCAATACCCGCCTGCTTTGGATCCGGACAGAGGACTGCAAGTATGTTAGGTATAGAGCAGGCCGAGCTGTCATGGCATCCATGTAATGTGATGTCTGTGAAGGAAATGACTCTGAATATTAACTCGCACACAAATATGTTAGTAATATATATATATTCCAAATTTTCTAGGACACTTTGTTAAAACTCTTTAACTGTAAGAGCAGTCCGTTTATCGCAGTACATTGTAGATGGTACAGTCGTTTTTCTCCACTACCTGGGCTCAATCCTCGATCGCGGGTTATATTATTTCTTGTGATAAACATACCCGACATGTGTGTTTCGGTACGCCGGTTTTCCCAGGATTCAAGACAATGATAACTTTTAATACACAACAGTAAACAATAAATGGCTGGCAACTCACATATTGCACTTTTTTGGAAATTTCTATTTTCAAAACTATGCACAAGTCATTTTAATCACACGTTTTTTAGAAAGGAGAAACTTTAATGGGCCTTTTCACAGATTTTGGCATTTTTTTTAACCTATTCATTAAATGCTTTATATTGATAAATGTAAACATTGGATCATAAAAGCTCCAGTAAAAAATCAAGAAAAAAATTAAAAAAAGGAAAAGAACATTGCCCGGAGCAGGTTTCGAACCAGTGACCCCTGAAGTCCTGCCAGAGTCCTGAAGTAAAAACGCTTTAGCCTACTGAGCTATTCCGCCGAGTACACATTCTTGACGTATTTTATACCTTATATAAGCAATCTTCGTAGTTTCACAAAATTTAACGACAAAAACAGAACTCTCCAAATTATTCAATCGTTTCGCGTTGCAACGCTTTATAATTTTTAGGTTTTAAAATCGTCAAATGATGCATATAATGGCTATATTAGAGCATGGTTAATGTTCAGTATTACTGTTTCCTCACAAATATCATAACTAAAACGAAAACTTACGAATCTGAAACAACTTTTTTCAATTTTGTCAATTTACCAAAGCGTGAAAAGATCCCTTTAAACATTATTTTCAATTTATCCGACACCAATGGGTGTATCGTTAAGAAAGTACACATTTTAATCAAGGTGAGCAGTTTATCCTTTAACATTTAATAAGACACGAATATTTGAAGACAATATAATATATCATATATATACATACTGTATTTTATATAGAGATTAACTAAATAAACATTGATATAATTCATAGTTTGTAGTAATATGGTTAGTAATAAAATATAGGCAAACTACACTAATCATTTTCAAAAGAGAGGCAATGGGGATTCTACAAACATGAATGCCTTCTCAGGATTAATGCAAACTTATGACTTAAAGAATGATTGACACTGCTAGTATATTAGAGTCAAGTAATCGAGAAGAGTAGCCTCCCTTTATACAAATCTGGTTTTGTGAAAATGTTCTAGTGTTTGTATTATCTGTTGGGTGCCTAGTAGTGACATTTGAGATCTTTTTTTTTTTTTTTTTTTTTTGAGATCTACTTTTGATGTGCATCAACTCTGACTGTACAATGGAAGCAATACAAAATACAACAGAAACTATTAATTGATGTAGAACGTGAACACTTCTAGGCATACTATAGGAAAATTGATTTGTTTCAGCTTGTTTTAATGCGTTCTTTGTTAAAGCATGTATGCACGAAGAATTTCGATAAATGTTACGTACTGAACTCATAGCAATCCCATTGTTGTGGTGCCGGCGTGGGTGCAGGCGACGATGTGCTAGCTGCTTCTGTGGTCGATGGGTGAGTTGTTCCGGTTGTGTGTGTTTCTTTTGTGGGTGGGAAATCCGTTGGTCTGGTAGTGGTTTGATTGGTGTGTTTAGCTGAAAAAGTTTGTAACTCATTTATGTTATGAAAAGTTAAATACGAATGTGTGTGCTAAATGCCATACAAATTAACACGACCACACGTTTCCCGTCACGCAAGGGTAAAACAGATCAATAGTTTAAAAAAAGTGTCCGGCGTATATCTTAGGAGCCAGGTAAACTTTTTTTCACATGTTGTTTCTGATTAATTAGTTATTTGCTGGTTTGAAAAACTGACTACCTTTGGGATAAACTCCGAATTAAAGAGACCAATGCCTGGGGAATTTACATAGTTCATTACTTTGTCGCAATTTCCAAAACAAAACCAATATATTTTTGCAATAACACCGTGAATTTTTTTTTATCATCAGTTGAAACTGTGACATTTATTAGCATGTTTGATTCATAATATATACTATATAACGTTTGTATATGTGTGATTTTGTAGATTTTGCACGGTTATCGTTGTGTTTCTGAAATCCGCAAATATTGTGTTCGTAAAATGTATTAAACATGACATAATTACTGATTGTATAAGCTTTTTCGATCAAATATCACACACACAATCATTATACATCAGCATGTATGCTAACATTAATGGTCTTAGGGTAGTAGAGATCGAC
>NC_068356.1:2865150-2912650 GCF_020536995.1 Dreissena polymorpha
AAACGAATCTGCATGCAAAACAAAACGGCAAACGTCTGACGCGCATTATAGATCTACGTATTTGAATTATGTGTCAAGGAAGGACGCGAGTAATAGTGCCTTTGAAACTAGGAAAGATAGGAATGCAATATAATGTATTTCTGTCTTTTCGATTGATCACAATAATATTAACTGAATGAGATCTGTTTTAGATATAATGACCGAAATGAAACAGGTGCGAAAATTCAGTTTTCTGTAATATTTGCTCGTATTGGATGGTGTGATAGTTTTAGCTGAAACCCTGATATAGTTTAGTGAAATAATGTAGTAGCAGTCTTCGTTTGATCGTTTACCTTAACAGGTAATGTCTTTAATGAATAAATTTTTATGTTATGTAACGTTACGGGATACATAACACTAATTTATCTAAGTCATATCGAAGTAATTATTTGTTTGTGTATCGAATTTTATAGTTCAATCTATTGTGAAGGTGTTTATATCAATTCTGAATTTAACCTAAAAGCTTTGATTATGAAATTGACCGATTTCATAACAAATTATTATACATGTTATGCATTTACGTTTATTTTAAAATCTATTGATGGAGTGTTGGGACCACCATATTAGCGGTCAGTTAGTTTATGTTAGTTTTGTGATAACATCAATGATCCATTAGTAGCCGATATTTGCATCCATATTATATGATTAATATACTTATCTATAAATAGAATATTAATTGAACGAATTAATAACAAAATATTATGGTAACCATGAAACACATACATTTTCTGTGGGTCACAACATTCTTATATCCAAGAGCGACATAGATTTGTCGCAGCTGCAAAACTATGGACAACCATTTACCATTTAGATGAATGTGTTTTTATAGACGGCAATTCAACTAAACTTCAGCTAGGATAGATAGACTTCGGATTTATTTTCTTGGGAATCGCGGGTCAGGCCCCGCCGTATGTTTGACTATTGAATTTGAATATTTTACGAACACGAACACTAATAAATGTATCCTGATGATTAAAATACTTTGTGGCCTTAGCAAATAGCAGGATAAAATTTCAATGAAAATTTCATCTGTTTTCTTGAAATTGTGTATGCGTTGTCATCCCACCGAATTATGCATCAGTTGTTAGATTAAAAAAATCAATCCACAAAGATTAACCCGAGTAAATTATCAGCCTTGCAATAAAAGATGAAGATTTTGAAATAAATGTGTTGTTCTGTTTCAATTGTCGAGTGCCAATTAACAACTAATCTTGGTAATCAGAATATGTTGCAAAAGACAGACGACTTGCCAGATGATTTGAAACATTGCTCGTATGAACGTCATGCGACATACGGTCTTATACCATATTTGAAAAACGGAGCTTCTGACCGGACTTCGCATGCTGGTCTGGAGCTACGCTAGACGCACTTGGCACAAGATCCATTTTCGAATGACGCTCATATACTTATTTTCAAAATAAATTAGAAGTATCCTTAATTTAGAATTTGAGTAAAGATCGAAATAAATTTGCTATATGTGTATTTTAGGGAAGCGGACAACGACAACGGGCGAGGCATGGTATTTGTATGCGCATGGGGGGGGGGGTAGAGGGTTAGGGTAAGGGTTAGGATTAGGTTTAGGGGTCGGGTTTGGGTTAGGGTTAGCCTTAACCCATGCCTTAACCCTAACCCGACCCCTAACACTAATCCTAACCTAACCATATCCCAGGGTTATCTCCCCTATACCATGCCTCGCTCGTTGTAATTGTCCTCTTCCCTGTATTTTATCATTGACACGTTTCGGAGGTAACATAATTGATGTCTTAATAAAACCTTATTTATGTCAGTGACTCAGTGGAGTCAGTACGTTTATTAAACTGGCACGGAGGCATCTAACTTGTTCCTGCTAAACCTGCCGTCACATGGGACTGTAAATGTCTATTTTGAGGTATATAAAAATCGCTATTTTGTCCAAATTATTGGTAATCCGTATGGTTAGATTCGTTACATTTAAGTATAAGTTTTGTTTTAACCACTTAGTTTTAAACTCAAACTTTGCGTGAGGGGAACACAATAATTAATTACAAATAGGTTAAAAAGAATGAATTGAAAGGGTTTGTTCCGCTTTGTACATGTATTTATTCGACTTTATTCTAGAAATTTGCTGCATTTTGCTAAATAACTTTCAAGATGAATGAACATGAAAAAACGAGTACATGAATTATCTGGATGGCAACTGCCACAATATGAGTGTCTAGTTTCTGATGCATGAGATTTTGCCTGAAATTCGTCACCATGACAGTGACAATCACTGTCGTGCATGCATTCAACTGCAATTAGAATATAAATATACGTAAGAGAATGCATTGCATTTCATACATCTAAAAGAGAATGCTATTCCGCTTAATTAAGTTTTTAATTATTACATTTGCCTAAAACATAGTGCTATTTTGTTACATACATAATGATGATTCATTGCGTGTTTTGGTTTTCTTTTCATAAGACGTGGAATGTGCGAATTTAAAGTTACGATTCGAATATATATTTGTCAAATTCTTGCAATTAAATGACTGATACATCAATTAAGAATGTCATTTTGCTTTGTTTATTTCATCTGGTTACTTTGCTGTAACATGACAGTTTCAGTAAATGCCACTTGTAATTTACAGGTCAACATGTCGAAAACAAGTACTACGCTTAAAGCTTATTGCTGAAAGCACTAAGCTGCTCGAAATTAAACAAACCTGACCAATTGTGATATAGAAGATATTTGTCAATTTCATGTAAGATGGTACGATTATTTCATAACTTACAAAATAAAACACATTTTCTTCTTATTTCATGCTCTTGTATAAAATGAACGAAATTCGATAACATGGTTATACAATTTTGTGTCTCATTATATTACGAAAACGTTTTTTACCATGTAGCGGAAAATAGTGAAAAAGTTCAAATATTCCCATTATATAAATTAAATGCCCCTGTGGTGTAGAGGTAAACAATATGCTTTTACATACGCATGATACGGTTAGAATACGGGTTTCGTGCTCTCACCGTGATAAATCATTTAACGACTTTGCTATTGCCATTATATATTTTTTTGCAGTAAGACATTATTTACTATTTTAATATAATTTTAACAAGAAGTCTTTGAAATGAAGCCGAATTGCTTGATCGGTTGTCTGTAATAGATACTTGTCAAGTATACATTTGGATAATTACAGTTGAGAACTGCGTGATCATAAATAATTAAATTGTATTTCTTTGTTAAGGTGTACTTTAAGATTGTTTACCAAACGGTTATGTTTTTAGTGCATTAGTCGACTCTTTATTATTCTCTCTAACGAATCAACTATGAAATACCAGCATAAACTTTCTGTTTAAAAAAAAAATTGTCAATGTCAATAGCGGATTAACAACCAATCATGTAATTAAAATATGTTACACAAACTGGACGACTTGACATCTTTTTATTTTGTGTTGGAAGAATTTTTCATATACAAATTAATACAATATTGCGATCATTTATCATTCATGTACACTTAAAGGGAAAATTAAAGTTAATTAGAAGGTTTGTATTTCATTGTTTAGAGGTTTGAGTTAAACCATAATTTATGCTTGAAAATCTTATTTTAGCTTTTGGATTGGTCTAGTGATTAAATATGAATTGAGATAATGTAATATTTTGTCAGTTAACACTGATTTTGTATATCATAGAAAAGTGCAATTTTGAGTTACGAAAACATCAATAATAGATACCATATAAATATTTATTGATATATTTGTTAAATGTACTTTAATCTGGGATTGCTTTTAACGATTAAACCATAACATAACGGTAGTCGAACCAAATTAATAACTATAACTATTGTGAACAGAATACATCGAAGAGGCTAGTTTCTTTCTTTGCTTGTATATATCCGACTCGTCAAAGGCAATTGCCTAATATTCTATACAATCCGCTGCATATTGCTGAGTAACATTGAAATGTAAGTACAACAAAATATGAATACAGCAGTTTGCTTGCAGGCGCAATAGGGCGGTTTGAAGTCCCCGTGCATGACAACAAATGTGGCATGCCAGTTGTTATCATCACAGGGGGACAGTCACTGTGGTAACAGCATGCCTCAACAGAGTAACCTGCAAATATTCAAGGTACGTATATCTAAGAGAATGTTCCGCAGTAAATGCCAGATGCTTAATGAGTACTGCATGATGATATATGTTATTTGAATTTTGCTTAATGACACATGAATATCGTTATATGTGTTTTACAGAGGACATCCTTGCGTTTGTTTTCCCCATCACTATGGGATTAAAAATTACGTTGTTCGTTACGTTTTAATAGAAAACGCAAATTCTTCCATGTAAATAACAAATTTCATCTATTTTGTATGTTGTTTCCTTTAACAAGTTTTTATTGCTATGTGAATATTACTTGGTGACTGTGATTCAATATAACAAGACTACTTTATTCACTAATTACTAGATCCATACGTCGAAAACAACTGCTAAGCATTGAGTGTCGCTTACAGCACTAAGCTATACAAAGTTTATCTAAAATAATTATATTTCAGTGATAGGACTAAGGTAGCATTATAATTTCATGAGGGGTTATATTTAACATATTGTCTGTTCAGTTCTTGCTATTGTAAGGTGTAATGATAAAATGTTTTAGATATTCTTACATAGTAATACCTATTTTTGTTTATATTTACTTCATACATATGATCCCATTAGATTACATACATTTAGTTCACTGGTGTAGAAGAAAAGAAGTGCCATATTATTTGCATTGTTGTCACCACCTATATTTTTATTGAATTGTATGGTTGTTGCCTTGAATTGACTTACAGTTCAGTGTATACTTTAACGATGAGATTGGCCATACATTGGTAAAAAAGGAAATATTTCCAAAATCTTGGCACAAAGCCAGAGTGAAATACTGGAACCTTACCATTTTGTCGCGCAAGAGAAAAATGATAAATCATTCACTGATATTCTAAATTTAATCACCGAATAACTTTTATAAATGCAAATGATATGTAACCGACAACCGGACAAACCGACAGTTCCCGTGCAATCCTAAGGAAATATTTAAGTCCTATCTACATGTTCACTTGTATTTTCGTCAAAGGAAGGCCCTCTAACGTCCGAAGAAGAATAGTCTAAGTGTGCGATGATTAGTGTATTATGTGTCTCTGTCAGTATTTTTTATGAATAACACAGCTCTGCACATTGAAATAATCAATTGATATCATGCTGCCTTTAAAATGTCCCATACTGTCTAAGGAAACAAATTATAAAAATACAAAAGCATGTTCATTTTATAAGTCCTCATTATTTGCGCTCGAACAGCATGTGTATAGAATTATTACATGTTCTGTTATAAAACAATGAAATAGTTACAGCGGGTATGCACAATTTTTGCCAAATATTTTTGAATTTATATTAAATGTGTAAAAACTTATTATACATATATTTCAATATAAATTAAAACAAAAGTTAAGAAGAATATGTGTCGAAAAATGCGAAATAAGTCATATTTTAAATTCTGAAATCGAAAAAGTCTGTACAGTCGAATTCGCCAGCATATATATCATGCATGTACGATGTGAATCTAAATTTAGTTTTACAGATCATTTTAATTTCCTGCAACAATATCTATTCATACGACACACGAACACTTACTCCGACCGTTATAAAAAGACGAATGCTTCGGTTATTGTAGTAAAATATGTACGAAATATCTTCGTCACAATCGGCTCGAGGCGCTCATTTGTCTTTGCTGCATTTTATGAAATTCGTCTTCACTGTATAGTTTGTCTTGTCTATTTTGTGTTATTGTAACATATTTTTATCAATATATTACAATTTAACACATATAAAAAAATTAACACATAAAATAGGGCATACCCGCTTTAAAGTACCGCCATTACATCGCATTTTCATTATGTCACCCACGACCTAACATGATAGACTATTCCAACTAGTAAAGTGTTGTAAATAAATACATTAATGACATTAAAACTGTAACACGTGTAAACAAGTCCATGTTTTTCCATAGTCATATTACACCCTGTCTTATACATTATAGAAAACGTGTTTTAAATCCCAAGGTTGGATGGGTAATTCCTTCCCGGTCTCTCTATCTGTGTAATGTAAACAATGTTTGTGTTACAGGGATTTTTTTTAACAATTGGGAAAAGTACTTCTACCATACCGATTTGGAAAAATTGTCACGAAAAATCTTGAAACTGGGAAAATGTGCGTCATGAAATCTTTAGATTAGGAAATATGGGTCATTAATTGCTTAGTATAAGTTGCAGAAATCACTTCTAATATTAATTAACATGCATTTGGGCTTGAAATATTCAGTTTCTGTGCTCATGTTATTTGTTAACTTTGAGATAATGCTATTTTGGAACAAAATTGAAGACATTTTCCTATCTTTTAATGAAGTTTGCAGAAGGCCATTTGGAATTTTGTAGATTTTCCTTAATTGGGAAAGTACCTTTTACGGGTACTTTATAAAGAAGGAAAAAATCGCTGTGTTATGATATGAGTTGATAATAAACAATCCATTATTTTCCCATATTTAAAGCGAGTATATATCCGATTTTGTCAAATATAAATGAATTTATATAAAAAGTGTAAAAAAACTTATTATATATATCTTTCAATATAAATGAAATTAAAAGTTAAGAAGAACATTTGTCGAAAAATGCGAAATATGCCAGATATTTAATTCTGAAATCGAAAAAGGCTGTACAGCCGAATTTGCCAGCATGTATATCATGCATGTACGATGTGAATCATAATTTAGTTTAAGTGCAGATTCGTTCATACGACACATTTTAACGAATATTTTCGTCACAATCGGCTCGGGGCGCTAATTTGTCTTTGCTGCATTTGATGAAATTCGTCTTCAATGTTTACTTTTTCTTGCCGGTTTTGTTTTTTTTGTAACATATTTTTATCAATATATTACAATTAAACACATATAAAAATCGTATAATCTCGCTTTAAAGTTTTATTTTCTTTCTGCCGTTATCTTTTGAAAATTAATTTAAAATACGACTGATTAACACTGATTAACAAAACTGAGTCTCCTCTATTCTGCATCAATACTAAACAGAAATCAAAGTGGTATAACTGGTTACTTTTATTTTTGTAAAAGGATTTTTAACAAATTAGTTATCTTTTTCTAAACGAATTTCAGAAACATATAACAACTAAGGCTTCATAAAGACCCTATAACCACAAACTAGTGGTCCTTTGGTCTCAAAGTCCTTAACAGTGTATACCAGGACATTGAAGAAAAAAGATGGACTTATTTGCCCAGTATGAACATTAAACCCTGGTCCTTTGGTTTCAAAGTCCTTAACAGTGTATACCAGGACATTGAAGAAAAAAGATGGACTTATTTGCCCAGTATGAACATTAAACGTTAACGTCCACCTACATAATCCGGATAGTGCCATCTATAATATTGCCCTTCTTTCATCAAGGGCGACACACTACACACGAAGCGATACACGATATTTTGCGCGACACACGAAGCGACACACGATATTTTGCGCGATACACGAATCGACGCGCGAGAATGTACCACGAAATATCGCCCTTGTGTAGGTAGCCCAAAAGGCGATATATCATGGTAAATATCGCGTGTCGCTTCGTGTTAATTACAAAGGTGGTTAGTATAACAAAGAATATCATAATATTTAGAATAGAATAAAATTTTTCTTACATACAATTTATATTGTTGCAAACATTTTCTTATAAAAGTTATTTATATTCTCAACAGTATCTAACAGACAAATCCAAACCATATAAATAGTTCTTCGTGACAACAGCAATAATGTTCTTTGAATCCGATGATGTCAAAATTAAATAAAGCTAGGGACTTTACAGCAACATGTTCACCTCACTGAAAATACCAACTTGAAACCATTAAAGAACGTAGGCGACAAATAAACATATAACATAGCGAATCGATTAAGCATGTATTTTTTTTACTATAAGCGAGCACACCATTTCATTTAGCTCTGACAGCTGTATACAAAAAAAGAAGTATTTTTTAGGTATTGCATTAAAACACATTTTAGAACATACTTTCAAAACTTTCCCGGCTACATTACATTAATAAACAACCATTAATTGCAAATTGTATTAATAAAATAAATACTTTATTATGTATTGGATTTTATTTTACTTTGATTATGGTAACCTTTTTTCTCAACAGTGCCTTAGTTAATGAAATGTTACGGTCATCGCATACTTAGAATGTTTTATTCGGGGATATTCTGTAGCATGTAAACACAATGTAAACGATAAACAAATGATTCTTGATTTATATAAATTTTCTAACAGCAGCATAGGAACAACAGCTGCCAGACTTACAGTAAGTACAGTTGCATTTCCTCTTTTTTCACAAACTCATGCTTAATGCCCCTTTCTTTCGGCACATCCAAGGTTTGTGTTTATGCGTGCACACACATGACGTATACTAGATGGAAAGAGCGAATCTAGCAAAATAGTCCATCGATGATATTGCTTATAATGAACATTTGCATACATGTATTACTAACAGCAATTGTTACAAATAATATTTGCAAGTGACACAACACAAGTAGCGCTAAATCTTACCTCTGTAAAGTACAACTTTTAAAAACGTTAAACGAATATCAATCAAGAGCATGATCAAATCAGTTGTTTTCCGACGCTAGAATCACAGTCTTGTTAAAGGGAGATTATACGATTTTTATATCTTTTATATTGTAATATATTGATAAAAATATGTTACAAAAAAAATAGGCAAGGAAAAGTAAACATTGAAGACGAATTTCATAAAATGCAGCAAAGACAAATAAGCGCCCCGAGCCGAATGTGACGAAGATATTCGTTAAAATGATCCGTAAAACGAAATTGTGCCTGTGTGTCGTATAAACGAATCTGCACTTAAACTTAATTATGATTCACATCGTACATGCATGATATACATGCTGGCGAATTCGGCTGTACAGCCTTTTTCGATTTCAGAATTAAATATCTGGCTTATTTAGCATTTTTCGACAAATGTTCTTCTTAACTTTTAATTTAATTTATATTGAAAGATATATATAATAAGTTTTTTACACATTTTATATAAATTCATTTATATTTGACAAAATCGTATATACTCACTTTAATCTGACACGTGACGCCTTTTAAGGCAATTTATATATAATATGAGCTAAGAGCGAGCAATTATACTACAATAGTTATCTGAACTTTTAGCGGCCAATGTAGGCCATGAGTACCGACAGTCGCGTAAGACAACGTTGCTAATAGTTTAAAAGCGCATGTCAGGCTATTCTTCCATTTCATCACACTCAATTGATAGGAATGGCAATTGGTGTTATCAGTTTGGCTTTTTCAGATTTACGTACATAAAATTCTAAGGATTTATGTTTGAATACTACTGAATATAATCCAAACAAAAGTACACATTCTAAAGCAATTTTTGCATTCGCTTTGATATGCAACTTTCGTGTTTGAATCTTGTTCTAAGAAACTGAAAACCTATTGCGCAGACAGTAATGATTATATATTTTTAAGGAATATTTTGTGTCTTTTTAAATTTGAGTATTCAGTCAACGTTGAAATTGTTGATTGGCTTAATATGTAGAGAATCACAGGTCACTGCCACATCGTAATGTTATACATTGATTATCAAGAGATGTAAATAGTAAAATAACGTCGATGCTTGCCGATCAAGATATATTACAATACAATACGTAACCTGCAATCTTTTTTTTTCTGCTTATGATACACTTCATCCCATAAGAACGGTAAAATAGGATATCCACGACTCTGGCTAAGAACGCACGCGACTTCTTGATATATATCAATATACTGGTTCAAACTTCCACAACCAATTTCATAATTTAAACGAAAGGAAGCTTGAAATAAAATCACAACGTGTTTCTTAACAAATGTTTGGTCATGTTTAATTATTTATAAAGAAAAAAGGTAAAACATCTGTTATAATTTCAACAAAAAGTCCTTTAAATGCCTAAATATGTTTTTATTTTACTTCCACGTTATAATTTACATGTCATAAGACGGTTACGTTAGCTTTCAGAAACGCGAGTAAAATATCTGTGTTTAAATATATCTGCGTTGATAGATCATTATAGCCCATGCTTTAAACTAAATATATATTCGACAATTATCACCAAATAGTTTGCAAAATTGTACAACAACTAGATCTTTACCGTTTTCGTCAATCTATTAAAGTTTCCAGCCCTAGCACGATGCACTGATAGCAGAACTAAACGAAATTATGTCAGACACGTTGACTGAGATTACAAAATTGTTTGAACATGTTCTGTAAACTTACCTAATGTTATATAAAAGTTTCCACTGTCTGCCTGAAATAGATAGTCACCATAATGAATGTGTCCGTCTCCTCAATTATGAAGTTTCAGCACGTCTATTGTTATCTTAGGAAACTCTTTGATGAAAATTATTGTTTTTAAAGCTAATACACTGTTGTACGGTTTGAGAAACATCAACGCGCTGACGATAATTGCTAAGGAGTAAAAACAATATTTTTGTTTCTACCCGCCCAAACGATCCTAATTTTTGTGACGAAATTTGGTATTCCTAGTTGAGTTTTCCACCAGTTCTGCTTAATTCGATCATATAACTTAATTGAGCGACACGATAAGCATAAGGATTGTATTGATCACAAAAAGTACTTAACGTTGACAAAACAACCCAAAAAACCTTATTTGCAATAAAGAATTGGAAGAATTGCATATTTGCATTAGTGGAAAATCGTATTTAAAATTTATTATAAAACAACGGCAGACCTAATTATCTTAAGCTTTCATTATATTAAAAAAATGACATTTTCTTTTTGATGTCGTGAACTTAATAGAACCAAAAGCTCACAATAACAAGGAATTGTACGGTGGACAAAAATAGTGTCGAATGTCTTTGTAAGAGAAAACATATATCTTTTCATATGGTTCCCGATTTAATAATTGTTGAACTGTCACCCAAACACAAGAAACAATATTATATTCAATATACTTAAAAAACAAACTATTTCCAATTGTTTGTTCGAGCTCTGAACTATGAATTATACTTAAAAACGGAAAGCACATTCAGAATTGATATTGTTTCAAAGCGGCGATCCTAGTTGTATTGTTCTGAGTTTTGCTTCTTGCGTTCATCTTCGTTTCAAAGAATGGGGTAATTGCCTATTCTGGTTACCGACCAATAAACAGAAAGCCAAATAGAGATTTTAAGGGAATTGTGTTTAAAATTGAGAGTTATCGCGTTTTGCTTGGTAGGTGAATAAAATATACCCTTATATATACGTGATTGTTCCTCGACTGACGTTTGATAAGTTTCATTATATATATATATATATATATATATATATATATATATATATATATATATATATATATATATATATATATATATATATATATATATATATATATATATATATATATATATATATATATATATATATTACATTTACCTAATATATAGTGTAGTCGCTTTATGAAGTAACGTTTGCTTGCATAGATTATTGGATGTGTGATTGTGTTACTTTGAGTCCAGCAATGCCCCCCAGTTTTTGACATTTTTTATTAGGCTTGTTTATAAAGTTAACTAAGTGTTGTCTTACTTTTCTTTTCATTTATATTTCATGTTTTTTTATTATGAAACTTCTAGTAACACATTTTACCAAACTTTTGCAATTTTGATCCTTTAAGGAAATGTTTTCACTATTTCCCTCTACACGCCAGAATTGGTGGCCAATGGTGAAAGCAGTTCGATCAGCTGTGCACTCAAAGACATGCAATATTTGACGAGTTATGAGAATGGGCTCTATAACTATAACAGATAAAGTCGATAACGTTCAGAAAATGGTATTATGTTGCATTGTATTGGCATTAAAGTGTTGTGAAACATCATTTGCGCACGAACACACTTGAAAGAAGGTATGCCCATATCATATTAAACTTTGAAGGGTCTTTTTCTTGATGGCATATAATTTTAAAAGATGTATGACATACATCTTGACTAAACTGATTGCAGTATGACGTTTATAATGTCTCTTATAGTTCTAACGTTATCTGGTAGCTCGAATGCGCGTAAAACTAAAGACCCGGCGACGAGCATACCATTATAAATCTTGTTCGCATTTTAAACGAAACAATAATCGCATTATCCGTATTTACCAGTTGATACACAACTTCAAGCCTTGGATTAGGATTCACGCCTACGAAGCTACTATAATCTTAAACATAAACCCGTGTTGTGTCATTGGTTGATAATTAACAAAAAGTTGAATACTATTTCTCAAATTGTCAATGATAATTTTTTTAATTTTTCACTTAGACGAATTTGTATTCGCAAGATATGGTTTCATTGGTCATATTTATTTTACAAATATCTAAGGCTGTCCCATATTATTTATATATTTATGTAAGATGTATTTTTATATTGTATCATTCAAAAAGTGTACGTTATCGAAATAATTGTATGTAAATACACATTTTCGTCACTGCACACATCTGCGGCTAAAACATACATCTATGTACTATAGCTCGCAAACGAAGTATTTTTATACATTATACTCAGTTGCGTTATAACAATCAACTTATCATTTTAGTTTGAAGTTTTTCAGAAATGGATCGACATTCTTTAATCAATTGTTGTGATAAAAATATATTTATGTGTGATTACTTGCTTCAACATTTTACCGAAATGGGAACTGAGTACATAATCAATGTCCCAAATGTAAATACCTGTGTTACAATGCTATGCTATTTTTTATTTGTAATTAACAAAGAAAGAAAGATAATTTTCTGTTCTGTCGGACGTTGCGATGGTTCCCTTAGCCCATCAACGGGGATGGGCAACATCCACATTTCGTAGGACAATACTTCGCCTGCTGTGGATCGGGACAAAGGACTTCAAGTATGTGAGGCAAGAGGCAGGCTGAGCTGTCACGGCATCCATGTAATGTGATGTCTGTGAAGGAAATGACTCTGACTATTAACTCGAACACATATATGTGGGTCCGGACAGATGACTTTTAGCACATTAGGAACGGAGCAGGCCGAGTTGTCGAGGCATCCATGTAATGTGATGTCTGTGAAAGGAATGACTCTGACTATTAAATCGAACACATATATGTTAGTAATATACATATATTCCAAATTTTCTATGACACTTTGAAACTCTTTAACTGTAAGGGCAGTCCGTTTATCTTAGTAGTTGATACAGTCGTTTCTCTCTTCCATGACCCGGACTCAATCCTCGATCCTGAGTTATGTTATTTGTTTGTTATCAACATTCCCGACATGTGTGTTTTAGTACGCCGGTTTTGCCAGGATACAAGACAAGGATTACATTTAATACAGTAAAGTGAAAAATAAATGGCAACTGAAGTAAAAATCAACCCAACCTTCGTCATTGTTATAAGTTATTTGGGTAGGGGTGCTGGGGCACACTCTCGGTCCTCACATATTAGACTTTGATTGTAAATTGCCATTTTGAAAACAATGCACCAGTCATTTCATTCAAAAGTTGCAAGAAAAGATGCCACGTCTACATAATACTCAATTTGACAAACACCAATGGGAGTATCATAAAAAGTACACATTTTAATCAAGGTGAGCAGTTAATCTTTTAAAAAGACACGAAGATTTAAAGACAATAGAAAATATCTAATATACATATTGTGTTTTAGATAGACGTGAACTTAAGAAACATTTATATAAGTCGTAATTTTCAAAATTTCTTAATAATCATTTTCAAAAGAGAGACAATGAGTATTCCACAAAAATAAATGTTCTTTAGGAGTAATGCGAGCTTATGACTTAAAGAGTGATTGAAACTGCTAGTATAATCAAGTCAACTAATTGAGAAGAGTAGCCTCCCTTTATCGCTATGTAATTTTGTGGAAGTGTACTAGTGTTTGTATAATCTATTGGGTGCCTAGTCTTGACATTTGAATTGAGATCTACTTTTGACATACATCCACTCTGACTGTACAATGGTAGCAATACATGTACACAGTTCTATAAAACTATGAATCGATGTAGCATTTGTACGCTTCAATGCATACTAATGGACAATGGATTTGTTCCAGCTTGTCATCCCCCGCCAGAGGCGGAGGGATATTGTTTTGGCCTTGTCCGTCCGTCCGTCCGTCCGGCTGTCCGTCCGTCCGTCCGGCACTTTTGTGTCCGGAGCCATATCTTGGAAGTTCTTGGGTGGATTTCATTTAAACTTGGTATGAGTATATATATGCATAAGAGGATGATGCACGCCAAATGGCATTGTACACCATTTGTTAAAACAGACTTATAGCCCTTTGTATCTTGAAAAAAATGCTTTTTAGTGTCCGGAGCCATATCTTGGAAGTTCTTTGGCGGATTTCATTGAAACTTGGTATGAGTATATATATGCATAAGAGGATGATGCACGCCAAATGGCATTGTACACCATCTGTTAAAAACAGACTTATGGCCCTTTGTATCTTGAAAAAATGCTTTTTACTATAGGCACTTTTGTGTCCGGAGCCATATCTTGGAAGTGCTTTGGCGGATTTCATTTAAACTTGGTATGAGTATATATATGCATAAGAGGATGATGCACGCCGAATGGCATTGTACACCATCTGTTAAAAACAGACTTATGGCCCTTTGTATCTTGAAAAAATGCTTTTACTGTAGGCATTTTTGTGTCCGGAGCCATATCTTGGAAGCGCGTTTTTGTGAAAACGCACGACTTATTAATTCACCTAAATAAATTGTGAAGGCTTAAGAATCTTCCTTTGTCTTAGTTTTGTGTTATTGTCCTCCGTCCGTCCATCTATCATTATGTTCATCCGTCCAATTTGCACCCATCCTCAAACAAAGCATATGTTGCGGGGGATACATTGGGCCTTTCAGGCCCTCTTGTTTGAATCCGTTCGTTGTTAAAGCATGTATGCACGTAGATTTTGATGAATGGTACGTACTGAACTTAGAGCAATCCGATTGTTGTGGTGCCGGCGTGGGTACAGGCGACGATGTGCTTGTTTCTTTTGTGGTCGGTGAATCAGTTGGTTTGGAAGTGGATTCAGTGGTATTTTGAGCTGAAACAGTGTGTAACTCATTTCGATAATGAAAGGTTGAAAACGAATGTGTTCGTCAAATGCCAAAACAATTAACATAAGCAGACGTTTCCCATTTGGTAAAGATAAAAAGATCAATAATTGAAAAACCGTGTTTAGCTTACATCTTAGGAGCCAGTTAATCTCTATTAACAAGTTTAGTTCGATTAATGAGTTATTTGCTTATTGGAAAAACTGACCACCTCTTGGATATACAACGACTTAAAGTTATATTTCATTCTTGTGCCGCAAGTTCAAAAAAAGATATGAAATTGTATGCAATTACTGTTGAAAAAAATATTATCATCAGGTGAAATTGCGTGATGGATAAAATTTGTATAATTCATGACATGCAATAATATTAAATGTTCGTATTGTTTTAGTTACAATTGCTCTCATCACATGGATTACTTATATGACATATAAATACACTATGATACTTGCATCTACAACTCAGCATGTACTGCTAGGCGAGTGGTTGTTAATTATGTGTTTTTGGTTGTAGCTGAACAAATTATGTTCCATGCTCAAATATCAAACAATTAAAATGGCAACACCATTATATCTGTCAACATGTCCTAAATGTTGCTAAATTTGTCTACTTATCAACGAGACGCACTATTACATGCAAACTTGTGTCCGTTTTCGAATTCTTGCTTTTTGATTTGTTCCACAGCGTATATATCAAATTATAACTACCGAGCACTATTCAATTATTATGGTACCCGTTCTCAAAGAAGTAAAGGTATGACATATTTAACATTCCATGCGGTATTAACTTATTTTTTGATATAATGCAGTATTTTCCATATAGTAATTATAAGCAAGTTCTAAAATCAGGTATTGTGAAAGTTATTATGTTTTTTTCAGTTGTTTATGCTATTACTCATCTTTGTTGTATAATTTTAACATTTGTACAAACGAACACTCAATCTGATTACCGGATAGTTTAAGCTTTTATGATCAAAAGTTAGTTGATGAGTAAGTGCATGTAATGCAGCTATTGTTTATTAAAAGTTATTGTTTGCGATTCCACATCAACAAAAAAGAGACATACATGCAGTTACGTAGTTTTTCAAGAAAAAAACATTCACATTTCAGAACTTTAATGTCGGTCGTCTTAAAACACGCATGAGTTGTGACTAATGTTTAAGATGTCCGATGGATATGTTATAAACATTTAAATGCGGTAGCTCAGCTTTCAATTTCAGTTTGTTTCAAAAACTCCATTTACAAAAAAAGTTTCATTCAGGAAACTACAATCAACCTGGCGTTAAAGAAACTCATCTTGACGGATACAGATAACGGAAAGAACAGTTACCAATTATCAAAATATGTTTTATTAACAATGTTATGTTGAAAAAAAGCAACAACTTAAGACACGAAATGAATATTATGTGTTGGAATACAGGCCAGTATACTAGAATCGAGATTCGGATTTGAGTCGCAAGGGCCTATTAACGATAAAAAATCGCTACCAAATACATTGCGTTTAATATATAATTACTGATTTGATTAGCTACATTGATCAAATATGACATATGCAATCATGATACATGAACATTTATTATCTTAGTGTATTAGAGATCGACACGTACCTTCACATACGTAGAATGGGGCATCGTTTGTATTAACACAGGTCTTTCCACTTGAACAAGGATTTGGTACACAAGGGTCTGCAAAAGACACATTTGATAACACAACAATATGTATAGCACTCAATTAAAGTATTTTTGAAATTTCATTTCGTACTAAGCCTCACGAAGTGTAGAATATCAAACTGTTATCTTGACCTAACATGGCGTTCTTGTGAGCTAAAATAAGCGGAGCTTGAAATAAGTGTCAGCGCATAGGAAGTCATATCATCTCCGCCTCCAGGATGACCATCTGTATCGTCATCTAGATATTTATTTATACACGAATAATCATTATTTTACCTTTCTGAGCAGTATACGGTATAACATGATCATTTAAACTTTCAGTTTGTACGTTCACCTACCAATGCACTCGTGAACTTGATCGCGATGAACATATTTTATGACGCAGGTCGTTCTATTCGAGCAAGGATCGTTACAACGCCCTGGAAATAAAACGTCACATATAACCCAATTTTAAGATTGTATTGACAAACAATAAAATATCACTTATGATCATTCAACGTTAACTACTATTATTGCAGGAAACGAAGCAACTCCCGAGTCCTTAAACATCTTAAATGAAACCTATTTTCCTACGTTATTTAAAGTATTTCATTATACAACTGCAATTGAATAATTGAATCTAGAAAGTTCATCTATGAATCTATAATGATAATCAAAGGAGATAAAGCAGTAGAAGAAGTAGAAGTAGTAGTAGTAGTAGTAGAAGTAGTAGTAGTAGTAGTAGTAGAAGTAGTAGTAGTAGTAGTAGTAGTAGTAGTAGTAGTAGTAGTAGTAGTAGTAGTAGTAGTAGTAGTAGAAGTAGTATTAGTAGTAGTAGTAGTTGTACTAGTAGTAGTAGTAGTAGTAGTAGTAGTAGTAGTAGTAGTAGTAGTAGTAGTAGTAGTAGTAGTAGTAGTAGTAGTAGTAGTAGTAGTAGTAGTAGTAGTAGTAGTAGCAGTAGTAGTAGTAGTAGTAGTTGTAGTAGTAGTAGCAGTAGTAGTTATTGTTGTTGCTGTAGTAGTAGTAGTAGCAGCAGCTGCAGTAGCAGCAGTAACAGTAGCAGCAGTAATAGAAGTAGTAGTAAAAATATTAGTAGTTGTAGTAGACGTAGAAGTACAAATAGAAGTAGTAGAAGGTTTGTAAAATAAACAAACAACATTTATATAAGGCATAATATGAAGAATTAAAATCGTCAACACTTTGACTCGACCATTAATGATACCAATATGAATGAGTTAGTTTTCTACTTATTTAAAATTGATGTATACGTATTTCCGTAGACGTTTTAAGACATATCGGGGAGTATTGCCTTAATATGTCGTTACGAGAAAATAGTCACTTATTCCGGAAATACTACTACATTGTTCTATTATATTAATACATTTTTTATTATCTTCACGTACACCTGCAATTGAAGTAGCTTGACTGCTGGTATGTTTCTACTACACAGATCTGCGAAGAAAGACAGGGACTGGGATCGCAATGGACTGGAATCAAATAAATGCAACCTGGGATATAAAATATACATTCTCTTATCGTTTCTGCAAAATGATCGTTTTAATTAGAACACTTTATTTTGTGAAGAATTGCTCATATGAGCGTCATAAGTCTAACCAATATTTGCAAAACGAAGCTTCTTACCAGGCTGCGCATGCTGGTCTGGAGCTACGCTGGCCACATCTGGCATTACATCTATTTTCACATAACGCTTATATACTTAGAAATCTGCTGAATTTTGCTGATTTACATTCAGGCGAACGAACATTAAAATCTGAGTAAATTAATGACCTGGATGGCAACCACCACAATAGGAGTGTCCAGTTCCTCCTCGAAAACAGATGGCATGAAAGTTGTAATGTTGACAGGGACAGTCGCTGTCATTCATGCAAACAACTGCAATTAGAATAGAAATAGATGCATATTAATTAACTGCTTTCCATACTTGATGATTAATGAGAAAAGTATGCTGCTAAATTATATATTGCTTCATGATTATTACGTATTACAAAGTTTATTTTGTTACATGCATACTGGTGCTTCGTTGCGTCTTTTGATTTCGTAACATCAGCGGTGGCATATATAAATTTTACGTTACGGTTCACATGTGTATGTCAAATTATTGCATGTAAATAACAAATGCATCCATTTGGTATGTTATTTTGTGTTTTATATTTCACTTGTTGACTTTGATCTCGCATGGAATTTTCAGTTTATGGACTAAAATGTTACAGTTCAACTCGTAGAAAACAATTACTACGCATTTAACTTATCGTTGGAAACACTAAGGTACTCGAAGTTGATCAAACTTTACCATTAGGTAAATGTAGGTGTTAGATGCTATTGTCATTTCATGACTAACAATATTAAATACATTTTCTTGTTATTTCATGCTCAGTTAAGATGTATAAAGTTAACAAAAATCTGATTACGAGGAAATAACAGTTTGTGTCTCATTATATTACGAAATCGTTTCTAACAGATGTAGCGGGAAAATAGTGTTATTGGATTGATATCGCTTGCATATATTATTTTATTTAATGGAATTGCCTGTTATTGTTTTACATTAACGATGAGATTGCCCACATATTGTAACAAATATCATGCCAAAAATGTCAACAACATTTGCAAAATACCAAAGTGACATTATCAAACCTCATCATCTCACACGAGCTAGAGCAAAATGATGAGGTTCTAATTGAATGGTATTCTTCATTCATTTTAACCCATAGTATGGAATACATAGATTTCATTTGTAACCAAACACCAAAAAAGAACTACAGTTTTCGCGCAATCGCATGAAAATATACAAGCTTTATCAGCCTGTATCAGACTGTTAACTTGAATTTCGGTCAAAGGAAGGTATTCTTACATTCTAGAAAGACCAGCCTTAGTATGCGAGAAATTGTTGTAATACATGTATATATCAGTACGTTTGTTCTTCGATTGTTGTCTGTCAGTCACACACACGACTATGAATAACATAGCAATGAACAACGAAATAGTCAATGGATATCATGCAGACTTTAAAATGATCGATTATGTCTTAGTGAACAAAGTATACAATGACAAGGCATATTAATTGTATGAGTTATCACGGTTTGTGCACTAACACCATTTATGTACTGAATAGTTTTTGTTTGTTAACATCTGAACAATTTAAATGCCACCAGTACATCGAAGTTTCATGTCACCACGAACACGTAAGCTAGTATTCACATTTCGCCACGCTAAACACGATCGAACAATTACTTCGGATATGTCAACCTGTAATAAACTTCGTGTTATATCACCGTATTTCGTAAATTTCTGTGAACACTATCGGTCTCTGAGTATTTGCGTTTTACTACAATAATTTGAGGAAAATTAAACTACATATGGGTTTTAATATTCCCATTAAATAAATTAAATGCCTCTGTGGCGTAGTGGTGAATACGCTTTTAGTGTGCAAAGCGTAAGAAATCATTAAATGAACATGCCCTTCTCATTTGATATTTTGTGCATTTCGACAGTATTTACCAATCTGATATATTTTGAAGAAGACCTTGTTGAAATATTATGAACGATATCAAGCCGATTTGGTATATCGGTATTCTTTAATATATACTTGTCTTGGACGTTTTTACAATTCTAGCTGTCAACTGAATAACATAAAATAATGAAATTTGTCATTGTGTTGCAGTCTGTGTTAAGCCACGGACTCTAGATTACACGGATATGAAACGGGGCCGTTACGCCAAATATCTTGTTGTGTCTAAGTCACGTGACCGTGTCGTATCTGTCGATCTTTTATCGAAGCGCCGATGTTATACATTTGATGTACCCACTCACGTATTTTGTTAAATTATAGTTTCATTTCTAGGCCGATTTTGACAAATTATATATCATTAGAAAGCTTACGTAATGTAGTTTTCAGATATAGAAATATATATTAAGTTTTTCTTCTGATTTTGGCAGCTCGGCGAGTTATAACTTTAACTTTTGCAAATATCATACCGTTTTGCAGTTTTAGAATCTAGATTTACGGTTGACATGTTCGTACTTTATACCGATTTGTAGCGTTTATATTTGGAGTTCAGTTTTAAAAATAACATCTTGCTTAGGAGAATAGAATTCTGTATATGATAGAAAAAAAAATTGGTTTAAAAATGAAAGCAAGTAAGGAATGAAGGCGGAAATAAGTAGCGCGCGGTCCTAACGAACCGAACTGATGGCGATTATGCTTTTGTTTAGATACCGGCCATTGAATTTTCTTTGCCACGATTATTATATTTTTTATGGAATATATTGAAATATTTTGTTCTAGAGACATATCCATAAAGCTAAGTATTAATGAAGCTTAATAAATTTACGATTTCAGCTCTTGATTATAACACAGAAAGGGTGTTAATTTTATGATGAAACAGCGTATAAAATGTATAGCGGACCCTCTTGATATTTTTCGGCTTTGCATACTTCAAATATGATGGGTGTCAAAACATTCATCGTTTGTTGTTTATTATCAAAAAGGTAATTATGTAAAATTATATGAAAGGTTATTAACCATAAATTATCAATTAATTAAAATTATTTAAAGATTCTTGAAAATCACGGTCAACTCTCTATGCATGTATATTGAAATATCTTTATAAGTTAACAGAGTTATAAATATATAGAATTCTAAATTAAAACTCTGTATTATTTGTATTTTTCGGAAAGATTATTTAACCCCGTTGTGGTCAAATGAGAATGCTGTTTTTAATTATGTTGTTCCGTACACTACCATACACTCTTTATAGGACTACGAAATGACGGAGTTTTTTTTTACCGGTACCCGCTAAATACGTTAAATGTTAAGTATTAGATTTTTTAAATGTTTAAAATGTACATGTATAGGTATTAAGCACTTATAATTATTGTGATTTAGCTGGCTGACATCTATACAGTATTTAGTTTATGGCAATCTGTATGGGCAGATGACTATAAATGTTTTCAATACGCTACATATCTTATAAACGCAAAATTGAGTATTTGGCGTTACATTACTCCAAGAAATGACCACTAATACCACGAGAAGACATGGAGGTATCTTAAAAAGAGTAATCTGACCAGACATTGCCACCTGTGGTTAGGGACCAATATACAAGTATAGGTCCCTGCTGTGGCGTATGACACCATAGTGTTATTTAGTATTGGTCGGCACAGTTTCTGATCATAACGAGATAATTGGTTTGTGCTGAACACAGGGGCAATAAAACCACAGATCTATCAATAAACAAGATTATTGAGATATCTTTTTTTTGAACACCGCGATAAAAATGCTCAAACCATGGACTCTAGATTACACGGATAAGAAACATGGCAACATTCTCAGAATCATCACTGCTATATGTGTAATCACCTAACAATTCGTCTAAAAATAATTTATATATTTGAGTTGAAGACGATGTACTGTTGTTTAAGTCTGAATAAACTATCTGTCTGCCTGTCTAAATCCAAGCCGTCATCGTCCCGGTGAAAAAAAATCTGATTTTCAATAGTTGGACATGATGCCCTGATGTCAAAATACGAAATGACCCGCGTAACACGGACCGTGATTTTCAAGAATCTTTAATAAATTGATAATTTAAGGTAAATAACATTTCAAATAACTATAGATAATTACCTTGTTGATAATAAACAGTAAACGATGAATGTTTTTGACACCCATTTTATTTCAAGTATGCATGCAAAGCCGAATAATATCGAGAGGGTCCGCTATATACGCTGTTTCATCATAAATTTTACACCCTTTCTGTGTTATAAACAAGAGCTGAAATCGTTAATTTATTAAGATTCATTTATAATAAGCTTTATTGATATGTTTCGTGAACAAAATACTACAATATATTCCATAAAAAATATAATAAGATGGCAAAAGAAATTCAATGGCCGGTTTCTAAACAAAAGCATAATCGCCAAGACCGTAGCATCAGTTCAGTGCGTTAGGAACGCGCGCTACATTTTCCCGCCTTCATTGCTTAATTACTTTCGTTTTTAAACAATTTTTTTTCTATCGTATACAGAATTCTATTCTCCTAAGCAAGATGTAATTTTTAAAACTGAACTCCAAATATAAACGCTACAAATTGGTATTAAGTACGAACATGTCAACCGTAAATCTAGATTCTAAAACTCCAAAACGGTATGATATTTGCAAAAGTTAAAGTTATAACTCGCCGGGCTGTCGAAATCAGAAGAAAAACTTAATATATATTGATATATCTGTTTACTACGTAACGTAAGCTTTCGAATGATATATAATTTGTCAAAATCGGCCTAGAAATGAAACTATAATTTAACAAAAGACGTGAGTGGGTACATCAAAATGTATAACCTCGGCGCTTCGCTGTACGCTAATCGTAAAAGATCGATAGCCACAACACGTTAAAACGCGCGGTGGTAAAACATAAAATGTGTATTTCTTGTGTTTAACTCGCTATAAATCCATTAATAACAACGGGAATATACTAAAAGTTATATTTTTTTGAAAGAGGAATTAATAAGCAACAAGATAACGTATAAACCAATAAAATCGGATGAATAATTTTTGCATAAGATTGAATTTACTACAGTAAGGGTCAAATACTCGATTCATCTCCTGTCAATATACACTCCGTGGTTAAGCAATATTTTTGCGAAAGTCATTAACAAAACGGTTATGCCTTAAGTGATTTAGTCGATTATTTATTATTTCCTTCAAAATATTACTATGAAATACCAGCTTTAACTTTCTGTTTAAAATATAAAATGTTATTGTCGAGTGCAAATTAAAAACTCTTCCTGTAATTAAAATGTTACAAAAACTGGACGAATTGTTTTGGAAGAATTGCTCAAATTCAAATTCTTATAAAAATTCGTACATTTAAATTGAGAATTGAAGTCAAATAGGAAGGTTTGTATTTTATTTCTGAAAGGCTTGGGTTCAATCATAATCTATGTCTGAAAACCTTATTTTTGATTGTGGATTATTTAATATTTGGTATCTTCATTTTACATAAATTGAAGCATCTTGCAATATTTTGTAAGTAAACATTGCTTTTGTATATCATCGTTAAGTGCAATTATGAGTTGCGGAAACATCCAGATTAGATTCCATACTTATATTGATTGTTATATGTTACATTTACTTTAGTGTGAGTATAACCAAATAAACAACTATTACTATGTTCAAAAGAATACAGAGAAAATGTTGTTTTCTTTCATGGCTTGAATGTTTCCGACTCGTCAAAGACACTAGCTTAATATTCGAAACAATCCCCTGCATATTGCTGAACAACTTTCAAGATGAACATCAACATATGAGAACAATACCTGGATTGCAATGACACACGGGCCAAGGATGACCTTCATCACGAATGTTAGCACATGTGGGTAGCAAGTGGTGATCATTACAGCGTGGACAGTCACTGTCGTGAGAGCATGCCTGAAAAGAGTAACCTGCAAATATTCGAGGTAAATCTGCGTTAGAAAATGCACCACAGTCAATGCTAGATGCTCAATGAGAATTGCATTATGCTAAATAAATTTTTTATGTTCTTTAATGTATATTTCTTCCATGTTAATGACAAATTCATCCATCTAGTTTGTTGTTTCTGCGAACAAGTTTTTATTGCTTTGTGCATACCACTTGGTAACTGTGATTAAATTTGGCGAGCCTAGTTTATGCAATTATTAACGACAGTTCCATACGTCGAAAACAACCCCAAATCACTAAGTGCAGCACTCAGCTATACGAAATTTATCAAATATAAATAGATTTCAGTGAAAGGTAGCATTATAATTTCTCGAGTAGTTATATAAAATAAGTTTTCTTTCCAGTTAATTATATTGTACGATGTATTGATAAAACGTATCAAAAAGCATTATAAAATTAATACTTATTCTAGTGTAACGTTACTTGATAAATATTATCCAATTAGATTTCAAACATTTTGGTAACTGGTATTGAGGGGAACTTAAGCCATATCTTCTGCATTGTAAACATTTTTATTTTTATTGTATTTTATTGTTTTTGTCGTTTATTGACTACCAGTCAATTTATAATTTAACGATGTGTTGGCTATATGTACTTGCAGACTTTTCTGACGTAACACGTATTCAAATTAATATAGCATCTTTATTTAGAACGAGTTTTGTTGAAATTTGGACCCGGAGTAATTCAACACATATAGAATGCTTCATGTTAATTTAATTCAAATTGATCAGCATTAAAATATCAAACATAACACATTAAAACAATCACTGAAGAAGTAAAATTCTCAAAATCCTAAGTCGTAAAATAATTATGGGAAAAGAAAATTGCTTTAACTTGCACGTCTTTATGACCGACCGGCTTGCAACATTGCGCTCATGAATACGAGCCATAGCATTTTTTTCTAATTATTGTTATGTTTTCCTGGTGTAAACACCCACCAAGAATGATGAAATTGAAATTCAATTGGAATTATACAGCGTTGTACTTAACTTGGTGACTTTTCAAACGCAGCATTTTTCAAACTTAAATATTTCAGTTATGAGTTAATATTTTGATTTAAAATTTTACATGTGATCATTCGACTACAATATTTTCAAGCAAACTATGAAATCATTCATTTGTGACGATCGTAGGCTTCAGCAAGTGGGGAAGGTAGCCTAAAACATGCCGATTGCGCTATTGCGCTCCTGAAATTTTATACGAGACATACTGATTTTTAAATTAATTTTATGTTTTTCTGGTGTATCAACACACATTAAATGAATAAATTGAAAAAAAAGAGAATCATATCGCGTTTGACCATTTTCACGTGCAAAAAGATGAAACCACACCTACCCTATGTGCAAAAGCGCCCGATTGTCACGGATGAATGATTGTATCGTTATCCTGCACATTATATAGTCAAATGCTCACATGGGCAATTTTAAATGAAAATCTTCACTCATTACTGAGATTTTCAAGTTTGAAAAGTGTTTCGTTAGAAACGTCTTCAAGTGTATTAGTAAATACGGAAATATTTTCCATAATATCGGAACAATGCCAGGGTAAAATTATCAAACCTTATCATTTTATTCGAGTTAGAGGGAAATTTATAAGGTTAATATTTACTGGCTTTCTCCTTTCATTCGCCACAGCAATAGTAACTGTAAATCGCTTGTAACTAACAACTGGAAATACCAACACACTTCACGCAATCGCAGGGATATATTTAACCCTTATCTACTTTTTTACTTTTTATTTTGTGAAAGCAGGACATAATAACGCCCGAAGAAAAATACTCTTAGTATGATAGCATTTTCTCGTTAATTATAGTTGTGAATACAGGCATATTGTTCGAGCGTATGTCGACTGCTTGGAGCGGTCAATGCACAACATTGGGGAGTTTAAACGGGGTTTATGGTGTGACAAACCTATTACTTGGCCAAGTGTTATGCACATAGCCTTCAATTCTTAAAATAAATTATACGCATAGCACAACATTTCAAATTAAATGACATTAACTATTTATATTTGTTATAACCAGTCAATGAAAGAATGCACATCAGAGCATAATGATATTAATTACTTGTCAACGTACACTGCAATCGCTCACAATCAATTACATAAAAAATGAAAATGAAATATAAGATATAGCTAATTACAAATACATGTTGTTAGGGGTTTTTAGCTTTCAGAAGTCTTTAATTTATTGCAAGTGACCAATTTGTCTATACGATTCAACACGATATATTCAACACAAATACTTAACTAAAATCAATGAAACAAAAACAACTGGTGTCAACGCCTTTAAATCAGTAAAAAGGCTAGCCGAACCGCATGCATAGCCGAGCAATAATTACTTAGTGGGGACCGTTTTTAGAGTTACAATATATCGGCCAACAGACATACACACCCAAACAAACTGCATGTTTCGTCACCCACATTAAAATATCTTCGGTCATGACGTAACCAATCCTGCGCTTTGTACCAGTTAACTTATAATTTAATGAAACTAGAGACTTTGCAACAAAAAGTTAAAAAAAACTTTCAAAACTGTGCTTGGTTCATTACATCATTTAAAAGCACTAATTATATATTGTCTCGATAATCTAAAATGCTTGTTATAAATTGGTTTTGAAAATTGTATTTAACTACGATTTAAATAACCCTCTTGCCAATCGTGCGTTAGGAAATGCATTTTTACGGTCATCACAAACTTATAATGTTTTAATCAAAAATATGATGTTGCATGTAAACAATATTTACAAAAAACAAATAGACGCACGGTTTCTGAATATTCATTTTTTTCTAAAAGCTCAAGACTGAATCAAATATTGCCTTGATTTTAACATATTCATAACTGCCGCTTAAGACAATAAAGGGTTTGTGTTTGTGTGCGGACTCATTGCGTATTCTAGATAGAAACACGAAGCTTGCACAATAGGCATTTAAAGTTATTGCTTGTAATGTACATATGAAAATATTCATGCATTTAAACTGTCAGTTTCACATAGCATTCACAAATGATACAAAACAAGAAAAGTTATATCCTACCTCTGTAAAATATCAGTTGTAAAAGAGCTAAACATGCGACTCTCAAGAACATGGCTGTGTTCCGAAGGAATCACTGTGCTCTTTGTCTAACACGACAAGTCTAATCAAATGGAACAAGCCCTGAGCAGCGTTATTATAATTACTATCTGAATTCGTAAAGGCCAATTAAGGTCTTGAGCGCATAGACAGCTGTGTAAGACAGCGTTCCCAATTGTGCAGAAGCGTTGGTTGTGCTGTCTTTCAATTGTTATATTTTATTGCAAAGCATTTAACTTTGTATTGATTTGTGTTATAAGAACTTTAGTTTAAACCTATTTATTTTAGCTCGATTGCATCGAAAGCCTAGGGCTTATATAAATGCTCTCGAGTCCGTTTCCTGCGCTTAGAACCAGTACTTGGTGTCTTTGGGTGAGGTCTAAAGAACGTTCCCACGGTGGGGATCGAACCCATGACCTCCAGGTCGATAGGCCTTATAAGAACTTCATTGTCATATATACATTAATGTAGTTAAGGGTGTTATTGATAGGCAGCAATATAATAGAAACTTTAAGATCGTGCTGCGCATGATATATTACAACACGATAGAGCAATATTTCTATTATTCAAAAAACCCATCCAATTTTGAAAGAAATGAAATGCGTTATATAACGAAATGCTATTTTTTAAAACATAGTGAACATTTGCAGACTTATTTCCTACTTGTTTGTAAAATACATGTTTTCTGTATTTGCTTTTTTTCTTATGTGTACAGCAAACTCAAATCAATTTTTTTTTGTAATGAATCTAATATATTGTTTTACCGAAACTGATGAATTATACTTGAGTATTATGATGTTCTTCA
This sequence comes from Dreissena polymorpha, assembly GCF_020536995.1. Lineage (NCBI taxonomy): Eukaryota > Metazoa > Mollusca > Bivalvia > Myida > Dreissenidae > Dreissena > Dreissena polymorpha. Next base: position 2,893,314 of record NC_068356.1, read on the forward strand.
AATTATAAAAAAAAACAAGAAACCGTCGGAGACGGGTGATGCTCCCCAAAGGGTTTTTTGTCACAATATTGCACTATATATTCAGATAAAAGGGAACTTCTTGAGGGGCATAAATTTGGACAAAATAATACGATGATTGGTTTAGCAACTTAAACATTTCAAAGGGCCATTACTCTCTAAATAAATCATCTAACCAGAACCCACTAATGACATTCGCATCTCCTCAAGGTAGTTAAGTTTCCCATAAAGCTTCATTGTATTCCAGTCAGTAGTTGGGGAGAAGTAGCCCGGACAAGAACTGCACTATATGTCAGTTTATAGAAAATTTCAAAGGGCCATAACTCTGTGAAAAATCATCCGACCATAACCGGCTGATAATATGCACATCTCCTGTTGGTAGTGAAGCTTCCCATAAAGTTTCATTGAATTCTAGTACTAAGTTGCTGAGAAATAGCTCGGACAAGAATTGCACTATATGTACAATGGAAAATTTCAAAGGGCCATAACTCTATGAAAAATCATCCGACGAGAACCGGCTGATAAAATGCACATGTCATCTTGGTAATGAAGCTTTCCATAAAGTTTAATTGAATTCCAGTCATTAGTTGCTGAGAAATAGCCCGGACAAGAATTTCACTATATGTACAGTTAGTGGAAAATTTCAAAGGGCCATAACTCTGTGAAAAATCATCCGACCAGAACTGGCAGATAATATGCAAATCTCCTTTTGGTAGTGAAGCTGCCCATACATAAAGTTTCATTGAATTGCGGTCATTAGTTGCTGAGAAATAGTTTGAACAAGAATTGCACTATATGTACAGTTAATGGAAAATTTCAAAGGGTCATAACTCTGTGAAAAATCATCCAACCATAACCGGCTGATAACATGCACATCTCCTGTTGGTAGTGAAGCTTCCCATAAAGTTTCATTGAACTCCCGTAATAAGTTGCTGAGAAATAGCTCGGACAAAAATTGCACTATTTGTACAATGGGAAATTTCAAAGGGCCATAAGTATGTGAAAAATCATCCGACCAGAACCGGCTGATAATATGCACATCTCCTCTTGGTAGTGAAGCTTCCCATAAAGTTTCATTGAATTCCGGTCATTAGTTGCTGAGAAATAGCCCGGACAAGAATTGCACTATATGTACAGTTAATGGAAAATTTCAAAGGGTCATAACTCTGTGAAATATCATCTGATTAGAACCCGCTGATAATATGCACATGCCCTCTTGGTAGTGAAGCTTACCATAAATTTCATTGAATTCCGGTCATTAGTTGCTGAGAAATAGCCCGGACAAGAATTGCACTATATGTACAGTTAATGGAGAATTTCAAAGGGCCATAACTCTGTGAAAAATCATCCGACCAGAACAGGATGATAATATTCACATCTCCTCTTGGTAGTGAAGCTTCCCATAAAGTTTCATTGAATTCCGGTCATTAATTGCTGAGAAATAGCCCAGACAAAAATTGTTCATGGACGGACGGACACACGCACGGACAGACGAAGCAGCGACTATATGCTCCCCCAAAAAATTTTGGTGGAGCATAATAACGTATACTGATATGATATAAAACGTGTATTCCCCACCGTTCTGTTTGAACGATATCAGTATAGTGGCGTGATAAAAGGCAATTACATTCCCCTATTGACACGACAAAAGAAACGGACTCAAACTCAATTAGTAGGCAGGCATACACTTATGAAGGTTACTTCAAGGTACTTTTTCTTAAAAGTCAGCTTGGCAGAAAATTACAACTTGACACATTCCGTTCATCATTATTTTTTTTAAATGTAATATGTTTTTCAGTGTGTATGATATATTTTACTATTATATATTTACTGAATTGTGCTTACATATTTATAACGTTACTTCTCTATATGACTTTCAAAGATACCGTAGACTCCGTAAACGTGAGTAAACGATCTATATTTAACTGTATCTGCACTGATTAATTATCGTGCCACATGCTTAAAACTATAAATGTTCCGCATTGTCATGGACTCGACCTTATTGTTCGCCAAATTGTACAAAAAAAGTCGTTGCAATTTTCGTCAAACTTTTTTTTATTGCTGGTCCCAGACCGTTGCTCTAAATATAACTAACATAAATTATGTAATACACATTGACACAAGATAGGTCGCTTTAGTTAGTTGAGAGGCATTGAAACCCGACCTAGGTCTTACCAAATCTGTCTGATATTTTATATATAAGCAACCTATGGAAAACTCAGGTAACCGTATTTACCACTTCCTGTAGATATTGACTAACCAATACAACTTCCACCTTTTCCGGAATATATTTATCTAGGAAAAATGTTATATTGACGTTTATATAAAATAAAATAAATCATGTTGTTATAGGAACTTGAACTATAGGATACAACAATCGCCGACTTCGTCGAGACGTCTTCTATGGAACGCCATTTGTTGACAGACTGAGCTTCTTGCTTAGTTGGCATTTAGTTGAGTCAAGTATTTTTTTTATCGGCATAGCTTTTAAACCCAGCTTTTAACCTGAACAACTTATTACATGTTCGGAAAATGTCCGCCACTATACCGGAATGAAAACAATCAAATCATCTATAGGCTGATTTTAGGTAGTAAATCTCACAGAACATTGGCGACATTACTGAGACTTTGTGCAGCTATATGATGTAAAACTGCATAGTGTAGAGAAGTCAGGACTACTCTCTGCATGTTTCTACGACACGCAGACATAAAATGTGACACTGTAACAGCAACAGAACAAATTCATTCTCGAAGAATTTTAGGGTCAGTTCTCGGTCAGTATATCGTCAGCGGAAGACAAAATGGACTATCGATAAACACCTTATGTTGATAACTAAGTATTGCTATCAAGATATAAAATGGCATACATTTTCGGGAAAGAAATGCATTGTGAGGAAAACGTACCATAAAGTCATAAAAAGAGGGAAATCGTTTGTTTATCATTGTGTGACGTTGACGATCAGTCTGCCTAGATATTGTTCCTGTCAGCCAGTGTACCAGTGTGTCATTCATTACATTGTCTGACCTCAGTTTTTTTAATTAATGTTGAATGTTCCATTTACAAGACACTAAGAAATTCCATAGACCACCGTCAGGTGAAAATGGGTCTTATTCCATATGCACCCAGACAACCTCAGCCTGGTCAGTTGCGCGTGCTAGGCTTGAGCTGCGCTGGCCGCATACGCCTTTAAACATATTTTCACATTACGCTGCACTTAAAATGTGACTAGGTTATGTGTAAAGAAAACTTCGTCTTCCTCAAATATTAACATACCGTATATTACGATAGCGAAAACATACATTCATAATACGCCATGAGAGGACGTGTCTGATGTGACTAACAAGTGAAAACAACAACAACTATTGAGGCTTTGTTTTAAATTTAATTCTTTAAAAACGTAAATTTTCTAAGTGCATGAAATTGGCACTGACATCGACAATCGACATAAGAATATCGAGCAGGGACGAATATAGCTCTGACATCGACATTTGGTATTACTACGATATGTTGATCAGGGGCGAATATCGAGCAAGCTCTGACATTGACATTCGACACTTGTCGCGAATGTCGAGCCATCTCTGACATCGACATTCGGCACCAGTGCCGATTTTCGAGCTTGGGCAAATATCGAGCCAGCTCTGATATCGACATTCGACACAAGTACCGAATATCGAGCTGGGGCGAATGTCGAGCCAGCTCTGACATCGGCATTCGACACAAGTTTCGAATATCGAGCTGGGATGAATATCGAGCCAACTCTTACATCGACATTCGACACTATTCCCGAATATCGCGCTGGGGCGAATGTCGAGCCAGCTATGACATCGACATTCGACACTAGTCCTGAATATTGAGACTCTAACTTCCGGCAAAGAATAGTCTTACTATACGAGAATTAGGTTAATATGTGTCAGTTTTTTTTATGAATAACACAACTCTGCGCATTTAAACAATCATATGATATCATTGACTTTATAATGTCCAATACTGTCTAAGGGAACACATTATAAAATGACAAGAGCATGTTCATTTGATAAGTTCTCATTATTTTCGCTCGAACATAATACGTGCATAGAATATGTTCTGTTATTAAACAAATAAATTAAAGGGGCCTTTTCATAGATTTTGGCATATTTTGAAGTTTGTCATTAAATACTTTATATTGATAAATGTAAACATTGGATCTTAAAAGCTCCAGTAAAAAATTAAGTATAAAATTTAAAAAAAGGAAAAAAAAGTAGCCGGTACCAGGGCTCGAACCAGTGACCCCCGGAGTCCTGGAAATAGTCTGAAGTAAAAACGTATTAGCCCTCTCGGCTATTACGCCGGGTATACACAGTGTAAGTATTTTATACCTTATATAAGCAATCTTCGTAGTTTCGTAAATTTAAACGACACCAACAGAACTCTCCAAATTATTCAATCGTTTCGCGTTGCAACGCTTTTTAATTTTTAGGTTTTCAAATCGTTAAATGATACATATAATGGCTATATTGGACTATGGTAAATGTCCAGTAATACTGTTTCCTCACAAATATCATAACTTAAACGAAAATTTGCGAATCTGAAACAACTTTTTTCAATTTTGTCAATTTACCAAACCGTGAAAAGATCCCTTTAATTAAAGTACCGCCATTACATCAAATTTTCATTATATCACTCACGAACACGTCAGTTAGAATACAGCCATGCTAAACGTGACAGACCATTCCTACTTGAAGTGTGTTGTAAATAAATGCATTTATGACAGAACAATTTAACAATTGTAAACAAGTCCATGTATTTCCAACGTCATAATACTCTCTGACTTATATATTATAGAAAACGTGTTACAAATTTTAAAATTAGATGGGTATTTTTCTCCTGATTTCTGTATCATTATCATGTAAACATTTGTGTTATGATATGAGTTGATTATAAACAATCCATCATCTTCACATATTTAAACGAACGTTTGCACAATTGAACTGTTATATATGGAATACGTTAGTCTGAATATGAATTCGTATGCGATATTAAGTTTTAAATTAAGTGATAAATGTGAACGCGGACAACCTTCCAACTTATGCTGGGACTTTAAATGTTCGCGGTGAAACTTTAATATTTTTTTATTTTTCGAGCAAGGAGTCATTTTTAGAAAATGACTATGCTTAACGTTTTATTTTCCTTCTGCAATTTTCATTTGAAACATCTTTAAAAATAACTTATGACTAGAAATTTCTACTTGTCTGTTGTGTTTTTAGAAGAGATACAACACTTATATGCTTATATTTTCTTTATTGCACTTTTAACACCGCATTTGCTTTCATGAAGACCTTTAAAGAATTCGTGTATAAGTGACTACCAAAACAAGTATTCCCTTATCAATAATTAGTTTCACCTAGAGTATTTTATGATTAAATGGCTGTCACGAAAATGAAGGAAACATGTTGAGGATTGGTAACTTTCTGTGAATCCTTAATTATCCGGTACATTTTCCAAAACTTTGATTTTGGATCCAGCAAACCATGCCAAACGGAAACTTATGATGCCGTTTTACAGTTATAAAACCTTAAACAAAATATTAATTTGGGAGTATTCTCCCAATGGTCCAATAAAGTTTCACTTTCATTTCGTCTTTTACTGAACTTCTTTAGAGCCAAAGCAACATGTGGTTGAAAAGTCTGATTTCCGACATTTGATTTTATAAAAGAGCTACAATACGTATGTTAAGGTCAAATGATGTCATATTTTATTACAAATACGGACTTCACAGCAATACGTTCACTTAAATGAAAGCACCAACTTGAAACCATGAAAGAACTTATGCGTCAAATATACAAATTGCAACTGCGAAATCCAATAAACATGTTTATTGCACTAGTATCGAGCACACGTCATTAAGCTTGGAAAGATTTATACAAAATTAATAAGTAATTGATAAGTATTGCATTTAAAATAGCTACACATCAAAAACACATTTTAGAACATACTTTCAAAACTATGCTTGGTTTATAACATAATTAAACAACCATAAATTGTGAATTGTATTTACACAATAAATACTTTATTATGTATTGGATTTGCAAATTTGATTTCACTTGGATTATAGCAACCCTTTTCTCAATAGTGCCTTTGTTAGAGAAATGTTCCGGTCATCGCAATCTTAGAATGTTTTTATTTAGGAATATTCTGTAGCATGTAAACAATATTTAAACGATAAGCACACGTTTCGTGATTTCTATACATTTTCTATCAGCAACATAGGAACAACAGTTGATGTCTTACATGAAATATTTCCTTTATTTTCATATAATCATTTAATGCCCCTTTCGACACAACCAAGGTTTATGTGTGTGAGTACACAGACCTGACGTATACTAGATGAGAAGAGCAAAGCTAGCAAAATAGTCAATTGATGTTATTGTCTGTAATGAACATTTGCATACATGCATAACTATCAGCAATGGTTACAAATAATATTTACAAATTACACAACATAAGCAACGCTTTAGCTTACCTCTGTTAAGTATCACTTGTAAAAGCGTTAAACAGGCAACAATCAAGAACATGATCAAATCAGTTTTCCGCCGCTAAAATCACAGTATTTTTAATCGGTCACGTTACACCTTTTTATGAAAGTTATTCATGATATGGAATAAGACACGAGCGATGTTTTACAATTCTCATCTGAAATTGTTTAGGCAATTTTACGTCATGTTTACTGACGACGGTAAGACAACGGTCCTGATAATTTTAAAGCGCATGTCAGGCTATTTTTCCATTTCATCATACTTAATTGACATGAATGGCAATTGATGTTATCAGTTTGGTATTGTCATATTTACGTGCATATATAGTTAAGGGTGTTCGATAAAATACTATTAAATAAATTCAAACAAATTTATACATTCTAAAGCAAGTGCACAATTCGCTGTGATTTTAAATTGAAGTGTTTGAAACTTGTCCAAACGTCTCGTATATGTAAACTGCAAACGCAATACACAGACAATAATGCCCATATTTATTTTAGAAAATATTTTGTGACATATGTTTAAATTGGAATATTCAGTAAAAGTAGAAATTCTTTATGGCATTAATATATAGTGAATAGCAGGTTACTGCCACATTGTTATGTTATATGTCAAGAGATGTTTACAATAGAATAACGGCGAGGCTTGCCGATCATGAGGTATTACAAACCGAAAGGTAACATGTAATCATTTGTTTTGATTATGATACTATTCATCCCATACACATGTAAATAAGAATCGCTAAGACTCTTGTTTAGAACGCATCCGACTGAAAAATATAGGTTTAAGCGTACATAAACAATGTTACAATTTAAACAAAAAGGCAGCTTACAATAAAATGACAACGAATTTCTAAACAAATGATCTGTCACGTTTAATTATTTGTAAAGAAAAAAGATATATAAGTTATTATAATTTTGACAACACGTCCTTTATTATGCATAAACAGTTTTATGTTACTTCTATTTTATTATCTACATGCCATTAGACGGATACTTTAGACTGTACAAAAGTGAGTAGACTGTCTGTTTAAATATATCTTCTTTGATATATCTTAGCCCCTGCTTAAAATTATCAATATTCCACACTTGTCATGCATCTAGACCATATAATTTGCAAAATAGTACATATCAAGAGTTCCGCGGTCGGAGATATATGCTCCCCAAACAGGGATTTGAACTAGTGACCCCAATTTCAAAAGGGGTCACCTACTGTCCAAGACCATTGCAAATGTGAAGTATCAAGTCAATCGGTCAATTTGTTGATGAGTCATATCTCGGAAACGAGTTTCACACTTATTGTGACAGTGACCTTGACATTTGACCAAGTAAACACAATTTCAATAGGGTTCATCTACTGTCCAAGGCATATGCACTTGTGAAGTATCAAGCCAATCGGTCAATTCGTTGACCAGTTATTGATCAGAAACGATTTCCTAAGGCCAATGCATCTTTTAAGTATCAAGCCAATCGGTCAATTCGTTGACCAGTTTTGATCAGAAACGAACTGGTCTACCGACAAACCGCCCGACCGACAGACCGACCGATCGACCGACATCCATCAAAACAATATAACCCCTCTTCTTCGAAAGGGGGGTATAACTAGATCGCTGCTATTCTCGTTAATCGATTAAATCTGCCAGTCCCAGCAAGATGCACTGATAACAGAACTAAAACAACTTATATCAGACACGTTTACTCGATAATACAAAATTGCTTAAACTTGTAAATTTTGTATATCAACCTGAGTTTATATTCACTTGTCAAATATCTGTCAACAATCGTTATGTTGCTATAACGAGTAATATCAAGTTCGTGCATTTTATTTGCCCTCTTAGGAAACTCTTAAAATTTTAATATACTGTTGCACGGGATGAGAAACACCAAATTGCTAATGATCATTTCTAAGGAGTACAAATGGTGTATTTTTGTGGTTTCCACTTACCCGACCAATTTAAATTTTATGCCGATAGAAACTGATTTTGGTATTCCAAGTTGAGTTTTAACAGTTTTACTGCTTTCGATCATGTTACTTAATTCAGCAACACGGTAAGATAGAATCAATCGTATTGATTTCTTAAATTACTTAACGGTGACAAAACAACTAAAAACCTAATATGTTATAGAGAATTGGAGGAATTGCATATTGTTATTGAAGCGGAAAATCGTATTTGAAATTAACGATGTAAAACGTTTGGCATACCTAGTTTTCTTAAATGTTTGATGATAAATTAGAACAAAATTACATTTGCTTTCTTTTTGTCATGTAGTTGATAAAACCAAAAGCTCAGAATGACAATGTAATTTACTTCGGGCCGAAAAATAGTGTCGACTGTCTTTATTGGAGAAAACAGACATCTTTTCATATTGATCACGACTAGATAATTGTTTTTTTATCTGTCCGAACTGATTGTTATAATTTGTAAATATTAACAAACTATTACACTTGTAATAATACTTAATAAGAAACAGTTTTAAAACGGTATTACCTTAGATGGTATTCGAATTCGTGTACTTAAGCGTACAATTGCACGCGATATCGATATGAATTTCAGGATTTAAACGTTTAGAACGATGTTTTCTTTCATGTAAAGACAAGTTCTTTACAAAGGATTTATACAATTATAAGTTACAAATAATGATTATCCTTTAGCGAAATGGAAAAGAAGAAACAAACGGCCGACAGTTCTGTAAAGAAAGACATAGCAATGCTGGAAATAAATGACCAGCTACAACACTTTTTGGTTAAATAACCTTATCAGAAATTTACCTTATAGCATTTTGACATGAAATGACACTCGCGCGTTGTTGTTGCGCTAACTGAAATTTATTCCTTTGCATCAAAATATCAAATGCTTCAATTTTTAATTGCGTCATTCGGCAAGAAACATCCGAAGATCACTGGATAATACATTGCATCCTGCAATGAGGTCTAACGATGTTTAGAAAGGAATTTCTTTGAAAATAAATAAATATATGCTGTTTCAAATCAACGTACAGTTTACAGACGTAATACAAAAACAAAATTAATATTAAGTAAATTATGTTTTATTTACTAAGCAGTTGATGAACCAACACAACCAAGTACGAAAAGTATTATGCAAAATTGCATATGCAAAACATGCTCTCGAATTGTTCATTTAGATTTCCGTGTTTTTGTTTGTATTTTACCTATGATAATTTCATTGCGTTAATTAACTATTCCAGGAGTTCATTTCACAGCGTAAATAACTTTATGTTTTTGTTTAATTAAACATGTTAGTATTAAATGGATTTACCTAAGTTCCAACGCCTTGAAATATTTAAGATATTATTTCCCATTAACCTAAGCAGTACTCAAGTTATTAGGAACAATTTGAGAAGACATCCCCACCGGTGTTGAACAAACTCTAGACCTCCAAACTGCAAAATAGACATAATGTATATATATGGCACCATTTCGGTCGTCAAATGACTCTAGACCTATACATATTGCTTGATGCGCATACTTATTTCAATAGGATTCGTCCTTGTTGCATTTTAATTAGCAGTGGACTGTGCGGTAGTTGTTATTTTAGTTTCTACTCAGTGGCGTTTACTTTTAATGAAATTCGTTATTTTAAAAGCATTTGAAATTAATATAATATTGTTTGTATCAGCAAGTATAATTTAAAAATATTCGAATTTGAAAAATAATAGGAAACAAAGACATTCACAACAATCTGCTTATTGTTTCATATAATCTGTCACAATTTGAGTATATTTTTTCATTTAAGCAAAAATTTAATATAGTGATCTTTTTAAAAAACGCTTTTGATTCATTTTGGTTAACAATTCATATTGAAGACATTTTAAATTAAATTATGCCATAGAATTAAAGCTATATGGTATTGTATAAAACATTGTAAAAGAAGGAACAAGTTAGCACACAACTCTATGCAGTCATGATGTTATTAGTATCACATCTTACGAGAATAACGTGATCCATTGTGATATTTTAAAATCAAATATAACTCAAATCCTGCATATCTATTTACTAGTTAGTAGACAACGCGAACAAAGACACAGGTCTCCCTAACCTAAATTCAGTATATTCCTTCCCATGTCAAGTATAACATGAATATCGTTGGATAAACCTATGAGAAATATTCTTACACGGCCCGATTAAGCCGTATAATGTATGCTTATTCAACATATTGAATGAGTTACATCAAATGTCTGGATAAATCTCCAATATTATTCTTTAATCACATACACAAATGGCGACTCTGACGAATTTGTGTAAGCCAGATAGATGAATGCGCATGGAAACCAATCGTAACTTAAACAATATTAAATAAAAATATTGAGTTTACTTCATATGATCACGTGACGCACATATTCAAATTTCATGTACATGTCACTTATGAATTTTATGTTTAAAGCTGACACCATCCACAGTGCTCACAACAATATCGGTTGTTTTATATTACTATTGCCAAAACAAATTTGATTGATATTGGACCCGTTTCATAAAGTTCGTGTGGACGTATTTCTTACGTAAGAACAAACGACGTCAAAAAACTAGAGCGTTTCATTAAGAATACCTTACGCAACCACTTGTTACGAGGTAAAAGTTACTAATGGCCAAAGGCTGTCGTTGCGTTCGCAAATATGGTAGCCTAGACATGTCTTCACAAATAATACACATTATAAAACACGGGTCTAATTGATGAATATACAAGCATTGCTTTCCAATTGAAGATCAACTGTCGGTTTACACATTTATGTTTATTAAGTATCTTATAGAGGGCACAGTGTTCCACCTGTCTGTGAAATCCCGACGAGAAAATCAGGGTCAAATTTAAACGAAGGCTTATGTATTGTTCATTTTGAAATTGACCCTGCCTTTTGATATTGGATATGCATTGCTTTATTCAGACGAGCGGACTTTAAGCAAATCTCATAATGCAATGTTATTAAGACGAATATCAAACTGGATTTTTGGAGCCATCAAAATTTTATGAAGAAAATCTAATATGTAATGTTTTTTTTATAGATCTATGTCAAACTAGATTGTATAAAGAAAACACATTTGCAGTGTATGGCAAGTGGGGAACAAAACAGCCGTACGTAAAGTTTCTTTCGTTCATATATGCTTATTGGTACTTTTAGGTTAATCAGTGAATTTAATTTATCCGTACACATATATGCTATTGAGCAAAAGCTTATTTTATAAAGAAGACATTAAAATGTTGACTTTATATAGAGGATATCCGTTTTCTTTCTGCGTAAAACATTGCAATATTTTATCAGTAAGGGGGACAGAAAGCATGTTCCAATTTGCATTTTATTGAATTGTTGTTACAATGTTCATAGTAGTTATTCTTGAGGAGTTTTATGTCAGAACTTTTTTTTAACTATTGGTTACAAAACTCAGCTGTCATGCGTCATGTTTGATTTCACTGCAAATGTGCCATATTTTTTCAGAGTAATTTGTTCGGGCAGTTAATCGTCCTACCAATATGCGTTGTGACGATGGCAACTATGTATTGAGTCTTGACCCTAGTACTAGATATTTTAAGGGAAATATGCTTAAAAGTGTTAGTTTCATTTTATTATAATACTTCTAGTCGCACATTTTCCCGAACTTTTGTAATTTTGATCCTTTAAGGAAGTGTTTCACTATTTACCCATACACGCAAGAATTGGTGGCCCCTGGTGAAGGCAGTTCGCACTCAAACATCAGCAATATTCGACGATTATTAAGAATGAGATCTTTAACTATAACATATCAAGTCGATAACGTTCATACAATGGCATTATGTCGCCTTGAATTGTCATCAGAGTGTTGTGAAACATCATTTGCGCACAAACACACTTAAAAGAAGGTATGCCCTTATTATATTTAGTTTTGAAGGGTGTTTCTCTTGATGGCATATAATTGTTATAGATGTATGACGTAATCTTGAATAAACTTATTGTAGTGTGGACGTTTATAAGTTCTCGTATAGTTCTAACGTTATCGGGTAGCTCAAATGCGCATAAAAAATGAAGACCCGGTAACGAGCATACCATTATAAATACTGTTCGCATTTCAAACGAGACAATAATTGCATCATCCATATTGACCAGTTAATACACAACCTCAAGCCTTTTGATTCATGCCTATGAAACTACAAAACATAAACCCGTGTTGTATCATGGGTTGATAAGTAACAAAAAGTTGAATACTATTTCTCAAATCTTCAATTACAATTTTCACAATTTTTCACTTTGCCGAATTTATATTCGCAAGATATGGTTTCATTGGTCATATTTATTGTACAAATATCTAAGGTTGTCCCATAATAGTTATATCTTTATATGTTAGATGTATGTATATATTGTAAAATGCAAAAAGTGTACGTTGATGAAATAATTTTATGTCCATACACATTATCGTCATTGCACTAATGTTTCGCTAAAACATGCATATATGTGTCATAGCTCGCAACCGAAACATTTTTATGTCCCCCACCACTATAGTGGGGGACATATTGTGTTTGCCCTGTCTGTTGGTTAGTTTGTGTGTTTATTTGCGCCAACTTTAACATTAGCAATAACTTTTGAAATATTGAAGATAGCAACTTGATATTTGGCATGCATGTTTATCTCATAAAGCTGCACATTTTGAGTGGTGAAAGATCAAGGTCAAGGTCAACCTTAAAGGTCAAAGGTCAAATATATACATTCAAAGCGGCACAAAAGGAAACATAGTGTTTCTGACAAACACATATCTTGTTATACATTATACTCATTTGCTTTATTATGATAGATCTTGTCATTTTAGTTTTAACTTGTTAACAAATGGATCGCCATTCTTAAATGAAATGTAGGTATACAAATATATTAATTTGTGATTACTTGCTTCAAAATTTTATAGACATGGGCACTGAGTACATAATCCATGTCCCAAATGTTTACACATGTGTTATAATGCTATGATGTTTTTTATTTGTAATTAACAAACAACGCTAGGACAAATTTATGTTCCGTCGGGCGTTGTGATGGTTCTCTTAGCCTATCAACGGGGTTGAGCAACATCCACATTTCGTAGGACAATACTTCGCCTCATTGGGGTACGGACATATGACTTCCAGCACATGAGGCAGATCGCAGGCCGAGTTGTCGCGGCATCCATGTAATGTGAAGTCTGTGAATGAAATGACTTCGACTTTTTACTCCAACACATATATCTGTTAGTAATTTACAAATATAACAAATGATCTTTGACATTGTTGTGTTGAAACTCTTTAACTATATGGGTATTCCGTTTATCGCCGTAGTTGGTACAGTCGTTTCTCTCTTTCTTGACCCGGGCTCCAGCCTCGAACCCGGGTTATGTTAGATTGTTTTGATCAACATAGCCGGCATATTTGTTTCTGCCGGTACGCAGGTTTTACCAGGATACAAGACAAGGATTACGTTTAACGCACCACAGTAAACAATAATTGGCTGGAAACTGTATTAACACATCAACCCAACCTTCGTCATTTTAATCAGTAATTTAGGTAGGAGAGCTGGAGCACACTCTCGGTCCTCACATATTGCACATGTTTTTTTTTTGAAATTGCCATTTTCAAAACTATGCACCAGTCATTTTAATCACAAGTGTTTAAACAAGAAGAAACACCAATGGGTGTATCTAAAAGAAAGTACGCATTTAAATCAAGGTGAGCAGTTAATCCTTTAACTGCAATAAGACACGACGATTTGAAGACAATTTTCTAATAATAAACCATCTGTATTTTATATAGAGATGAACTAAATAAACATTCATAATGGTTAATAATATTGTTTGTAATAAAATATATGCATACTTCACAAATCATTTTTAAAAGAAAGGCAATGAGGATTCCACAAACATGAATGACCGCTCAGGAGTTATGCAAACATATGACTTAAAGAGTGATTAACAAAGTCGAGTGATCGAGAAGAATAGCCTCCCTTTATGCAAATCTTATTTTGTGAAAGTATTCTTGTGTTTGTATCATTTGTTGGGTGCCTAGTGTTGATATCTGAGATGTGCTTTTGATATGCATCCACTCTGACTGTACAATGGAAGCAAACCATAATTAAAAAACACACTATTAATTGCACGTGTACACTACTAGGCATACTAAAGTGAAATTGGTTTGTTTTAGTTTGTTTGAATCCTTTCTTTGTGTAAGGATGTATTCACGTAGATTTTGATGAATCTTACGTACTGAACTGAGAGCAATCCGGCGGTGCCTGCGTGGGTACAGGTGACGATGTGCTAGCTGCTCCTGTGGTCGTTTGGTGAGTTGTTCTGGATGTGCTTGGTTCTGTTGTGGTCGGTGGAACAGTTGGTTTTGAAGTTGTGTGTGGAGCTGAAACAGTTTGTAAATCATTTCGATTATGCAAGGTTGAATACGAATGCGTTCGTCAAATGCCACACAAATAAGCATGAGCACATGTTTACCATGTGGTAAAGGAAACACAGATCAATAATTGATAATTCGTGTTTGGCTTACTTCTTAGGAGCCAGTTCACCTCTAATCACAAGTTTTGTTTGATCTTTCGAGTTATTTTGAGTTACTAGTATTGGCTGATTGGTAAAACGGATTACTTCTTGGATAAACACCGACTTAGAAGAGCTTTGACTGACGAATTAAAATATTTCATGATTATGTCGCAAGTTCTAAAATCAATATGATATTATATGCAATAGCACTGTTAAAAAAATCTTATTAGAAGATGAAATTTCGAGATGTCTTAAGTTTGTATAAGTAATACGATACAGCAATTTGATTTGGAATGTTTGTATTGTTTAAGTTAAAATTTCTCTCATCACGTGGATTTCTTATATGATATTAAAACTGCACTGACACTCTTGCACACACAAATCGCAATGTTCTGTCATGTGAGTGGTTGTTAATTATTTTTTGTTGTTGGTAGTTTCCATGCTTAAATACCTAACAATTAAAATGGCAACATCATTATATCCGTCAACATGCCCCTTATTTTAGTTTAAACCTATTTATTTTAGCTCGATTGCATCGAAAGCCTAAGGCTTATATAAATGCTCTCGAGTCCGTTTCCTGGGCCTAGAACCAGTACTTGGTGTCTTTGGGGGAGATCTAAAGAACGCTCCCACGGTGTGGATCGAACCCGTGACCTCCCGGTCGCTAGGCGGACACCATATCCATTACACCACGGCGACCTTTTAATTTGGCTAAATATGTAAACGTATCAACGAGACAGTTACTTAGAAGTAAAACTTGCTTCCGTATTCCAATTCTCGCATTTTGATTAGTTCAACATCGTATACATCATACAATCATTTCCGAGTACTTTTTAATTATTATGGTACCCGTTCTTAAAGTAGTTAAGGTATGACATCTTCAACATCCCACATGGTATTAATGTCTTTTTCAATATGAGACAGTATAATTCCATATACAATTGGATACTTTTATAACGCAACATTTATTCAAATCGATATAGCCCCCCTATTTTAAAACGGATTTTGTTAACATTTTGAAACAGACTAATTCAACGCATATCTCGTACTTCATGTAAATGTAATTGAAATCGATCAAAATTAAAATATCGAACATAGCAAATTTAAAAAATCACTGACACGGTTAAATTCTCAAAACCGTTCATCGTTAAATAATTATGTGAAAAGTAAAACGCATTAACATACACTTCTCAATGACCGACCGGCTTGAAACTTTGCGCTATTGAATATTCATACGAGCCGTATTGTTTTTCTAATGTTATGTTTTCCTGGTGTAAAAACCAACCATGAATGGTGAAATTAAAATTAAATTAGTATTATATAGCGTTGCACTACACTTGGTGACTTTTCGAACGCAGCATTTTTCAAACTGAAATATCTCAGTAATTAGTATATATTTTGGTTTAAAATTGTACATATGTCATTTGACTACAGTATGTGCAAGCAAACGATTCAATCATTCATCCGTGACGATCGGATGCTTCAGCAAGTGGGGAAGGCAGCCTACAACATGCCGGTTGCGCTGTTGCCCTCCTTAAATTTGATACGAGACGTATTGATTTTTAAATAAATTTTATGTTTTCCTGGTGTATCAACCCAACTTAAATGAAGAAACTGAAATACAGTTAGAATCATATCACGTTTTATCATTTTCAAGTGCAAAAAGATGAAACCACATCAAGCCCTAATGCAAAAGCGCCCGATTGTCTCGGATGAATTATTGTACCTTAATTAGTTCTACACTTCACACCCATTTTTGGGTCACTATGTAAAAAGTCAAGGTCACTGTGACCTTTTAAAAAAGAAATCTGACAAGCTTTCATTTATTCAAAACTGCACCCGCAGCGTTGGCACCCGTTATGCAGTGCTCTTGTTGTTTCAAATCATCAATTTACGAACAAGTTCCATTCACGAAACTTCACGCAACCTTTCGTTACAGTAACTCATCTTGGCGGATGTAGAACAGCGGAAAGAGAAATTTCCAGATATCAACATATTTTTGACGATGCCGCTTCAGCAGCTCGACTAATTTATGATTTCATGAAAAAAATCTTCACAATGGCGACCTATGTAAAAGACCGAGCCAGTCCGATTGAGATAGCTCGATTTTTCTAATCTGCATACATCGCTGATTATTAGTGATAACATTATCATATTAGAGTTGTCGTTCGCGCCTCAACATATAACAATGGCCGCGCCCATGAGAGAATGTTCACACTCGTGTCAAAACTTTCTTACAGCATAAATCGGCTTGTTTGGCTATTTAGAAACTGTCATTCAGGATATATGAGTTATTATTAACTAAATCTCCGCTAATGTCAACAATGGATTAATTTCAAAGGATATATTCGATGTGAATGAAGGACTTTCTGGATCTTGACAGCTTGCCACGGCAAAACTGGCGTACTGGTATTTTAAGTTATCAATTTAAGTCACATTTTGCTTTATAAATTGTTTTCGAGCATTTTGCGAATTATTGAATGACTATGATACCCGATATCAACATATCATATGGGATTTGCAGATCACCAAGCTGTCCTGAAAACATTGATTACAAAGTCTTTACTGAAAATACTGGTTTGTAGTCCTTCTTCTTTCTATATTAGTATTTGATATCATTTTAAAGTCAAATGAACTGTGTCACAGTAAACGACACATTAAGGCGATTGTGGCCAGATCAGCCTGCAGTCGTTTGAAAGCTGTTTGCTTAAAGGCGGTTTTCTGATAATAACAAATAGTTAAATTGGATACTGATTAGACTTCCCTTTTCCTGTGACCTGGCTTAAATAATAGTATTGTCATTAAGCTCATATAATAGTATTGTCATCAATCAAATGATTTTATTTCGAACATTAATCAAGTGTTTTTTTCTGGTCCCTGGGGATCAATGACTCCAACACTTTCGTGTTGAGAATTGAATTCTGCTAAAGGCGATGCTAGGGGGCGTGAGAGATGTTGCATCTTCCATTATCTCTCATGAACCGACTGAATAAAACCGAGTCGGCAATATTTTACTTAATTTTTTGTTTGGTTGCTCTCGAGGGATCGAAACATTTCAGAATTTTCCTAAAAGGCTAGTGGTAGAGTGTCGTCTTTGATTGCAGGAGGTTGTGCTGCGGGTTTGATCCCCAGAAGCGACATTGAAAACTAGCAAACTTTGTTATCTAAAAGGCTGCTAAACCTGATATACTAAGATAATGTGAATTATCTCTCACATGATGGTCATCAGTTATATTATATAAAAACTCACAGCAGTAGTAAACAATGGTACATTAATCAATGAAGGCATCTTTCATTCGTCTTTGACACTTTGAGTTTGACATGGCCTAGATTGAAATATGTGACTTGACTTTACCAGCACTCTTCTGACAGAGCTAAAGTGTAAATGTACCATTGAAGATGACCTTAATCCAGATTTGCTATTATAGAAATGTGGAAAGTTTTAAGATTGTGACAAGAAAGCAAAAATGGGTCATTACCGACTGAGGCCACAACTGATCTATGACTGTTTTAAAACAAGAAAAATCAGTGCCCGATTTAGATTTCATTATATAGTTCAATAAAAATTAATTTCAGAAGCCTGGTAACAGTTTAACGTTAATGTTACCAATGTGTCAAACCAGGCCCTTGATTTTGAAATCTATAACATGCAAGGTCAGATGATGTCATTAAAGATTATACATTTTTTCAAACACATACAAATGTTAACATGTCTCTGTAACTAATATAGATGTTATAAATAGTAAAATGCACTAAGTCAGAAGGCATTTGACTTGTCTGCTGGTGCGTTGGCACACCAGGTGGCTCTGTTGCAATGGTTTGATGGACTGCTTGGATATGTGGTTACATTATATACAGTATATCAAACTGTATTATTTCAAATATATTTGCATCTAGTATACTTATACTGATAGTATTTACAAAATAAATATATATGAGTGATAAACTTGACTGAAATTATTTAAATGATACTGAAATCATGACATTAATTTATACTGATAATTATTTAATATATGTTGCTTTATACAATCATGTACATCTATATCAAATGAGAGCATACTGTAACTTCAGTGATGAATTTCAGTGAATTAAATTAAATCCTAAATGTAAGTCACTCCCATCTCTCTCCCGCAGCGCGCATACTTAAAGGTCCTGCTGTGTACCTATCCAGATGCAGATCCAGATCCAAAAATATGATACATAATTATGTATCATGTTGTTTAGAGGGGATGATTTTTTGTATCATTCTATTGTTTTACTTCTTTAATCAGTGTGTTTAAAGATATATAAACATAGCTCCAGCGTCAGAGCTTCAGGCAGTC